>NC_056627.2:196436960-196714460 GCF_002870075.4 Lactuca sativa
TTTGAAACCATCAAAGCATACTCCTCATTTGTAAGATCACATTCAGAGTGATCAGAATCAGACTCGTCCTTAGCAACTGTCTTGCCCTTCGCAACAAGAGCTAGAGACCCCATACCATAAACAACTTTCACTTCTTTAGTTACCTCATTCTCATGTGGGTTCAAAATTCCATCCAGCTTGGCCAAGGAATAGTTTTAAATTGCTCATGCGCCTTGACGGTAGAAACCATTGTCATCCATTTGGATCTGATCCTGTTCATAAATGTAACCTTCTGTTCGATCACTTCCCTTCCAATACCATGTTTCATCATCTTACTTAGAAGATGATTATAGCGATTGAACGTCTGAACAAATATTTCTTCAAGCTTTTGTGTGAATGCACCAAATTCCGAAAGCAAAATCGTTTGAGTAGTGTGCTCAAGATTTGCATCGGTTGAGTAAAGTTTTTGAGCCTGTCCCAGATGGCTTTAGCAGTATCACAAGAACTGACTAAATGAAAAGTATCAGCCTGCAAAGTGAATCAAATAATCCTCATTGCTTTTACGTTGCTGATTAGTTTCTCTTTCTCATCCTAAGGAACATCCTTCACATCGAGGAGCAGTTGGTTGTATTCCTTTTGAGTTTTCATTGTTCTTCTTCTTCCAGTATGAACAAAGACTCTTAGAGTGATGGCTTCCCAGAAGAGATAACCGTTATCTTCTAAGACAAGAACACAGTCTTCAAAGTGAAGAGCCCAAACTTCATATTCACTGGGAAATAAGATAGGAATCCTTGTGGTAGAGCTAATGGCGTTGGACATGTTGATCCGGTTGAAGTTGGAATCGTTTTGCTGCATGATGAAATTGTCTTTGATACATTTAAAGAATTAGATGTTCAAACAAAGATTGTTTCTTGGGTAATATCAATATCACTTTAATCCGCCAAGATTACAATGAAGACAACTTAACAAGATCATATATTAACGGAAACCCTAACACTCTGCAAACAGAAGAGATGCGTATAGATTACACAGTCTCCTACTCTGATACCAATTGTTAAGATAATAATCCTTTAAGATCGATTAGATTCAAATAGGAAAAGCAAGAACACAATGATAATCAAACTGATGTTGAATGATTCAAAGTCACACCTCAGATGAACTCGATGAAGAATTTCAAATGTAGAGGCGTGTTAAGGTTACAAAGTAAAGATCAAAGTTAACTAAAATAAGATGCATGCATGCACCATAAATACTCTAACCCTAATAAATGAAACGGATAGACAGGCCCATATCATGTACAAAGTGAGCTAACTAAATAAGCCCAATGATGCAACACTTATATACCCAACATGCTTTATTAAGTAAATATAGCCATATCTACTGTAATCATAAGCAAAAGTCACATATAAGCGGTTAGCTTCCCTTGTGGCGATTCTGCAGGCTCCACACACATCGATGTGCATGAGATCCAACAAACCTTCATTGTTTTCACAAGTACCAGTGTAGGGTGATTTGGTTCTCTTTCCAAGTAAACAAGACTCGCAAGCGTCATCCGACTTCAAGTCGAATGACTCCAAGACTCTAGCCTTTTGGAGTTAGGCAATGCGCTTCTTGTTGACATGTCCAAGACGAAAATACCACAAGAATGCCTTGTCCAAAAAATTAGACGAATCAATATTCAACACTTTATTTCCTAGGTTATCTACAACCATCACAGTTTCATATATACCATTACAAGGTAATGCTTCAAAATAAAATACACCATTATAATAAGTATTAATACCACCAATTTCATTACTAACAGAAAAGGTAAAACCTTGTTTATACAAACTATAAAGGGAAATAATATTTCTCACCATATCGGCCAAGTAACAACAATTACTCAAATCTAAATTTAAACCATTACTAACCAATAAAGAGTAAAATCCAATCTTGGTTATAGGCGACATTCTCCTATTTCCCATGATTAAGTTTATCTTCACGTGCTCCATATCCCTACTTCTTTTTAGTCCCTACAAATTAGAACAAATGTGAAATCTACAACTTGTATCAAGGACCCAAGAATTATGATATGATGAGTTATTAGATTGAATAGTGTAAATACCTGCAAAGGAGGGCTTGATCTTGCCATCCTTTATGTCCTGCAAGTACTTGGGGCAGCTTCGTTTCCAGTGCCCTTTTTCATGACAGTGGAAGCACTCTGCATCATTCGGATTGGAAGAGGGATTAGCAAAATCAGTTGTGGTCCTACTAGAAGAGGATCCATCAAGAGACTTTATTTTGTGGCTCTTGGAGGGAGCCTTCCTCTTCTTTCCCTTCCCATATCCAATTGCCAGAATAGGGGCAAAAGTAGTAGTAGGAGTAGATACAACCAACTTATCTTTCAAGTTGGTTTCTGCAGTTCTTAAAAGGCCTTGAAGCTTGCTAAGAATTACCTCCTCCTTGCTTATATAATAGGTCATACGAAAATGATCATAACAAGAAGGTAAAGAGTGTAGAATTATATCTATGGCCAACTCTTCATCAAAACTGACATTCAATTTTAGCAAGCGGTCCACATATCTCTGCATCTTTTGCAAGTGGCCCGTGATGGACTCTCCATCCTTCATTTTGGTTGTGATCATGGAGGAAATGATCTCAAACCTCTTCTATCGGGCACTTTGATGGCATCTTTCCATCAAATCTTGATACATTTCAAAAGGATAATATTCCTCATAGGATTTGTGTAGCTCAACAGTCATGGTAGCAATCATCAGACACGACAACTTTGTCGCACACCTCTCATGAGCAGTATGCTCAACGATTTATTTAGGAGTAGCAGTGGTTGCATCAATCTCCTTAAGCTCTTTATCTAGGACATATTCTTTGTCCTCATAGCGAATAGCCATTCGGATGTTCCGAAGCCAGTCATTGAAGTTCGAACCATCGAAAATGACCCTCCAACATAGGTCCACGAGGGAGAAATAGCCTGAAGGAATTTGGTTTGAAGCATTGTTTGGAATAGACATCTGAAAAAGAAGAACAAAGTTTAGATTAGATGAGAATCCTTAATAGTACACCCAAATGAAATATTAAGGCTAGGACCCAACACAATATTCTACAATTACGGAGAGGGATGCCGTAATCCAATTGAAAAATATTTGAAGGTAGGTAAATGACGATTTACCAATTTCCACCATGAAAAACGAAATAGATCATTAAGTTTTAATTGGATTGAAATTCCTTGATCCTTTGAGATTCAATGAACTTTTCAATGACATGTTTAAATCTCGATTGTGCCCTTCAAGTTTATGACTGGGATGCCGAGGATCACAAACAAGGTGTGAATAACCATGCAAATTAGCTTGGTACACCCAATGTTACAAATCACCTAATCAATATGCCGGTTAACCACACAAGCTCCATTGATCTATGATTAACATCAAGCTACCATTTGCCACACATTGTCAGTCCCAAATTAATGTGCCGGTTAACCACACACGCTCCACTAATGACTTAACAAGGTGCAAAGTGTAATTTCATGGATTAGCACCATTTTCAAATTTTTCCTAAAGTAACTAAGATTGGGAGTTTTAATAAAAGTTTAGTTACTTTATATTTATCATTATACTTTTAATGAGAATTAATGTCCTATCCTACCCGTTCGGCTAACGACCCTCCACCAGTCAAGGAAGCAGTGGGTGAGAGTTGACACCCATTAAACCACCATTTTATAGGCAGTAACCTTATACCCCCCTTATAGACCGACTTCGTGAATGAGGCCTACTAACGGTAAGACTGACTTGTCTTTTATATATAGTATAAGGGTTGAATTTGAACATTTAAAACTCTAGGGTTTGGAATTGAAGTTTAATTAGTGAGACTTTACAAATTCCAAAACTTGAGGGCAAATTTTGAAACTTGTCAAAACTCTTCATTTCTATAACTTATGAGTTTAATTGCATTTTAATGGATGAGACCTTTCATTTTCCATAACTTGAGGACAAGTTATGGAGGTCATTTAAAAGCATTAAGATCAACATTTTAATTAAAAAAAAACATCAAGTAATTTTATGTATGATCTAGTTAAACTCATAATTCAATATAATTCATATCAACAAATTGCAAGAAATTAGCCTAATCATATAAACTAATACCAATCTTGAAATTTTGACAATTATATTTTAATTGGATGAGCATGGTCACTACCAAACTTAAAAAAAAACGATTTTTTTAATGGTCAAAAAAGTTTGTGATAATGATTCTCATCCAAAATGTTTAGTGAATAGTTATTACATCATGGTCATATTGACCACATCGTGGTCATCAGTCAGATTCCAAACAAAACGATTTTCTTGCTTTGAATAATTACCAAGCATCAAGTATAACAGAAAACAATCTGGCTCTGATACCACTATTGGGTTTTAAGCACTGTAACACTCCTATGGTGAACATGCAACCCTAAATACTTTGGATCTATGTTTTCTTTAATTATACATGAATTTTCATTTTTCCAAAGCATTCTCCCTAACTAGCATACAATTGAACACTTGAACAATACAACAAGTTAGATAACTTACCTCTTAGTAGGACTTGTAGTTCTTGGCCTTCAAAAGCTTGAGCACCTCAAGTGTGATGCCTCTAATGGTTCAAAGACACCAAATGCAAGAGGATGCTTGAGAGAATAAGTTACTTAGCACAAAATCAAATTCATTCTCTTAGAATGAATGGGATAGTTGTTTTGGGACTAGGGCCATGCTTTTATAGTGTTACAAATGCTAGTGTTACATTCATGCAAACCCTAATGCTCCATGACCATTCACATTCTTATGCTCCAGGAGTTAAACCTCCATGGACTATCCATGGATTATCTCATTGGTTTAGCCCATCCTAAACAATCATGGATCATTGGCCCACACTATAAAAATCATTGATTTACACAATCAGTCCCCATATATTTAATTAGTCTCTTTTGATTACAACATTAATTCCAAATTAATTCTTGATCAATTCTAATTAAATAATATGATTTCTCAATTAATATATTATGCTTATAATATACTAATAAATCACAAATAACCTTATTCTCAAAAGTCCATCCTATCAAATTGCACTGATGAAGGTAAACCAAAAGGACCTTGCTACAATCGGGTCAAGTACATGTCAGTTATAGTTATGGGCTTAGACACCAACACCAACTCCAACACACAAAATATCATATATCATAGGTATATAACAGAAGAATATAACATAAGTATATAACATAATTGGACTTACCCCGACATCGGACAGAAGCCCGAAACACATAACACATAACATATAAGCTAACATGCATCGAGCATGCCCCAGCATCGGACTTAGGCCCGAAACACATAACACATAACATACATGAATCACAAATACATCAAGCATACATATACACTTCTCGGGACCATCCCAACATCAGACTGAAGTCCGGAACACATAATCTACATCGAGCTACCCCCGGCATCGGACTGAAGTCTGGTATACGCTAACATACATAAACGGGCTGACATTGGTGCCTTCGACCCATTCCTACTGAAGGAAAACTCACCCCTCTTACTGACCGCTGAAAAATCGTGCAAGGGTATCTCTGATGGCTACTCCAATGACTCCCCGACTATCATGACCAAAATAAACACTTAGTGGTAAAATGTCTCTTTTATCCCCTTGATCTAATTTGGACCATGACCTAGGCCCAATCCTTTCTAGTCTTTCCAAACTCACTAATGGCCCACTAAAGGCGCTCTAATTGCCTGATTTTCTAATTTGGGCCCAACTCCTCAAATGGGCCTTTCCTTAATCCCAAACATGTCCTTAGACCGTTATCTAATTTCTGATGGCCCATTTCAGCCCAATAACTGCTAAGCCCATAGATCAGCCCAAACCGAGGCCCAAAAGTCGTAAGCCCAAAATCCGAGAGTACGCTGAGCATACTCCTTTGTACGTTACGCGTACTTTTTGCATGGCTTGTACGTTGCGCGTACTGGCGTTTACGCCCAGCGTACTACTCTGTTAAGCCATATTCTTCAAAACTGCTTAATCCCTTAAGACAGTGAGTCCGAATTATAGATCTGGGTCCAATAACATATCTTAGCCCATAAAGTCAACTACTTGGTGGATTGTAACCCACCACGTGATCCCAAACTTAGAAAATAGCAACTAACTTCATGGAAATGGCTACATCTCATGCATGGTTACAATTAGACCCTAAAGATTGAAACTTTGCTACGTATGGGACACATTTAGCTCCAAGGGTGGCAAACCTAAGTGTAAATATGAATTTGCATCATAAAAATCCATTCTTTGGACCTAAAAGGGTCCAAAGCTCCATAAACCTAGATCTAAGCATTTATGAGGAAAGTTGGAAGCTTTATACCTCCTTTGAGTGCCAAAAGGTGAGGTAATCTCAGATCCTTGAGCTGAAGATACTCCAGTTCTTCTTCTCCAACTTCTCTTCTCTTCTTCCAAGCTCTACTTGACCAAAACAAGCTTCAAAAGGCCACACACACACAAGAATGGAGTAATAGAGGATATTTAGGGTTTTTGAGGGTGAGGGGCTGGTAAGGAGGCTAGGGTTTCTGTAATAATGAGGTATTTATATGGCTTAAACCCTAAAAATTTGGGTTTTGGAATCTGCTCACGTACGATGCGCGTACTCCTTGGTACTCTACGCATACGTGCATGCGTTCACTCACATCCAATGCATCTCTATTCCCTACAAACACAAAGGCTACGCCCAACGTATGACTTATGGGCTACCCAAGTCCTCGGCCCACTTGCGAAGGTTCAATCCATTAGTACTTATATATACACTTAGGCCAATAAATAAATTAAGAAATATTTAATAATTATTACCTCAAATGACGGTCATTACAATTCACCCCCACTTGAAGCAGACTTCGTCCTCGAAGTCTGCTGCATCCGGGAACAAATCCGGGTAGTGCTCCCTCATCTCCTCCTTGGGCTCCCTGGTTCACTCTGAGCCCTTGCGGTGCTGCCATTGCACCTTCACCAGCTCCACCCTCTTGTTCCTCAGCTTCTTCGTCTTCCTGTTGAGGATAGTAACTGGTCTCTCGATGTAGTTCAGGCTATCATCAACTTGAATATCCTCTAAAGGCGGAGCTGCTGGCTCATCTACTAAGCACTTCCGCAGCTAAGAAACGTGGAAAGTGTTGTGGATCTGACTGAGCTTCTCTGGAAGATCCAATCAATATGCCACCTTGCCCACCCGGGCTATAACCTTGAAAGGACCGATATACCTAGGGCCCAACTTGCCCCTTTTTCAGAACTAGATGACACCTTTCCAAGGTGACACCTTCTGGAGGACCATGCCCCCCACCTGAAACTCCAAGTCTGAACGTCGCTTGTCGACGTAGCCCTTGTGCCGACTCTGTGTAGTCTGGAGCCTGCTCCGGACCTGCTGGATCTGCTATGTGGTCTTGAGTACTACCTCAGTACTCCCCATAAACCTCTGCCCAACCTCACCCTAACATATTTGGGTCCCACACTTCTTCCCGTAGAGCATCTCGAAGGGAGGTCGGTCTATGCTGGCGTGGTAGTTGTTGTTATTCAAAAATTCCGCTAACGGAAGATACATATCTCAACTACCACCAAAATCCAAAACACATGCACGAAGCATGTCCTCGAGAGTCTGAATCGTCCTCTCGCTCTGTCTGTCTGTCTGGGGGTGGAAAGCGGTGTTGAATTGGAGACGAGTACCCATCTCGTCGTGGAACCGCTTCCAAAATTTGGAAGTAAAATGGACATCTCAATCTGACACTATCGAGACAGGCACTCCATGTCATGTCACTAACTATCGCACATAAATCTCGGCCAACTTCTCGGCCGATATGCTCTTCTGGATCGGGATAAAGTGAGCACTCTTGGTCAACCGATCCACGATGACCCATATCGAATCAACCCCACGTGCGGTCCTGGGAAGCTTAGTGATAAAATCCATAATAATGTCCTCCCACTTCCACACACGGGGATGTCTAATGGCTGCATCTTACCATGAGGCCTCTGGTGCTTTGCCTTGATCTTCCTACAGGTCAGGCATCTCTCTATATACCAGGTTACATCCCTCTTCATGTAGGGCCACCAGTAATTGAGTCGAAGATCTCTGTACATCTTCGTCGCCCCCGAATGGATGGAGAACCTGGACTTGTGTGCCCCATGCAGGGTCAACAATCCATGGTTGTCGTAATCAAAGGAGGCCACATGGCCTATGATCCGCTTGCACTTACAGCGCTCCTCCTTCATGCCCTCAACTTGTGCCTCTCGGATATGCTCTAACAATGGGGTAATTGTTGTCATCCTCAAACAGATGTCTCGAATCGGGGCCACTACCTCCTTGCGGCTTAGGGCATCAGCCACCAACTTGGCCTTGCCCGGGTGGTAGAGGATCTCACAATCATAGTCCTTCACCACATCTAACAACCAACGTTGCCTAATGTTCAGATTCGGCTGATCCATGAGGTACCTCAAACTCTTGTGGTCCGTGTAAATGGTACAACGGACCCTGTAGAGGTAATGCCACAAAATCTTAAGTGCGAACACCACCCCCCCAGCTCTAAATTGTGTATTGGATAGTTAGCTTCGTGAGGCTTCAGATGCCTCGAAGCATAACCAATCACATGACCCCGCTGCATCAAAACTGCTCCCATACCTGTGATCGAAGCATCACAGTAAACTACGAAGTCATTAACTCCCTCCGGCAAGGTCAGAATCAGTGCCTCACATAACCGCTGTCTGAGGGTCTCGAAGGCTGACTACTTCTTAGGCTCCCAGCAGAAAACCACCGACTTCTTGGTCAGTCGGGTCAAAGGAACTTCAATCTTGGAGAAGTCCAGAATAAATCTCCCGTAATATCTTGCTAGACCCAGGAATCTTAGAATGTCAGTTGGAGACCTTGGAATTTCCCACTGCATCATGGCCTGTATCTTGGCCGGATCGACCAGAATACCCTTCTAATTGACAAGATGCCCAAGAAATTGCACCTCACGCAACCAGAACTCACACTTGGAGAACTTCGCAAAAAGTCTCTCCCTCCTCAGCGTCTCCAGCACCTTCCTCAGGTGCTCCTCATGCTGCTCCTGAGTCTTGTAGTAAACCAAAATGTAATTAATGAAGACTATCACAGACGGATCAAACATCGGTCTGCACATGCGGTTTATGAGGTCCATGAAGGCGGCTGGAGCATTGGTGAACCCAAACGGCATCACCACAAACTTATAATGACCATAGCAAGTCCTAAAAGATGTCTTCTACAAATCATCGTCCCTGACTCGCATCTGGTGATACCCTGACCGTAGATCAATCTTGGAGAACCAAGATCCTCCATGAAGCTGGTCAAACAGATCATCTATCCTCGGAAGTGTGTAACGGTTTTCACCATTACCTTGTTCAGATCCCGATAGTCTATACACATGCGATGTGTCCCTTCCTTCTTCTTCACAAATAGGATCGGGGCTCCCCATGGCGAACTACTCGGCCTGATAAAACCCTTGTCTAGCAGCTTATGCAGTTGTGTAGACAACTCCTGCATCTCGGGAGGAGCCAACCAAGATGGTGCCTTGGTTATCGGAGCCGCACCAGGGACTAGGTCAATCCTAAACTCAACCTGTCTCTCCAGAGGTACCCTAGGTAAATCATCCGAGAATTCGTTTGGGTACTCTTTCACTATGGTACATCATCAACTGTCGCCTTACCCTTATCCCGGGTATCCATGACATAGACGATGTATCCTGCAAAACCCTGCTAAAGGTGGCGCCTTGCCCTCGCTGCTGAACAGAAAATGGGTCCGCACTGTGGCCTCTCGCCCTAGATCACTAACCCTCCTTCCCTAGGAGTGCGAACCCTCACTGGCTGGTGCACGTAGTCAATCACTACCCCATTGGGGCTCAACCAATCCATACCTACTATAACCTTATTTCCACACAGGGGAATAGGAACCAGGTCTACTGAAAACTGCTAATCGAATAATTGTAGCATACATCCTTTGTGAACCCTCATAACCCTGACGATCAAATCATTAGCTATCTCCACATCCAGTAGGCAATCCAGCTCCCCTGGAGCTCCTACAAATCGCTTGCTGAGCGCAAGCGACATAAAAGATCGGGTGGCACCCAAATCAAATAGTACCAAAGCTGATATACCGTTCACTAAGAATGATCCTATAACAAAACTTATAAACATAAGTAACAATGAATATCAATAAAGAGATAAGGGAAATATAAATACCCATCACCACGTCAGGAGCTGCTCGTGCCTCCTCATCAGTCAGGTGAAAATCCCTACTCCATGCCGTAGACGCCTCAGCTCGGCCCTAACGGCCATCTGTAATCGTCAATGTGGAAGGAGCAGGTGCTGTCACCTTCCTTGATGCCACTAAACTCGGGCACTACGAACGTTTGAGCCCCCTCTGATTGCACTGAAAGACAAGCATATATGATGTTGTCATCGTAGTGGTGGTGGATGTGCAATCTCGGCTCACATGACCAGTTTGACCGCACTTGTAGCAGCCCAAACTCCCCGCCTTGCACGTTCCCTCGTGCATCCTGCTGCATTTGCCACAACGGTCGTGGCTCTATTGACTCCGAGATCTGTGATATGATACCTTAGGCTTCTTGCCCGAATTCGCTGACTGACCCCCTTCAGATTTCCTTTTCCTCTCCATCTCTAAATCCAACTCTCTCTCTCTCTCTCTCTCTCCCTCTCACTCTCTCTCTTGAGACCTAGCAATAATGTCCTCCAGCATCATCAGCTAGAGTGTCTCACAAATTGGTAGCTATCACACCGCAACATCTCATGATACCTTTCATCTCCTCATCAGCCACGTACTACGCAACGAGAAGGGACCTCTCCCTAAACTTGGCGGTGATCTCTGACATTGTCTCTATCGTCTACTCAAGATCCTGAAACTCTCTGGCAAGCTGTTGTACCTCTATCACTGGTGCAAACTCGGCCCTGAACCTGGCCGGAAAGTCACTCTAAGTCATAGCATCAAGAGTTGCATCATCACCCAAGGCATGTCCGACCTCCTCCAACCGGTCGGACCTTGTCTCCCTCGGGACATCTTCTGGTGCGTAACGCATTGGCGACATCCGCCAACCATCTAGTACTCACAATAGGGTCCCGAGCCCCATGGTAGTTGGGAGCTCCACAAGCCCTGAACTCCCTGGAAGTCAGTGTGCGCGACCCCATCATGGTCGCCACCTCAGTGTGGAAAGCACTCAATCTCTCATCCAAAACCTCTAAAATACCCTCCTTGATCGTGCCAAAGATCACATGAGTCTGATCCAGGATACTGCGCGTGATCTTAGAGGAGATGAACTCCCTAGTTTGGTCGTCTAGCTGCTCGGCTCCTGAGTCTGATCCTGATCCCTCACCGACGCCTGAACTGCTAACTGGTCTAGGACGTAAAACCACCATTCTGAAAAACACATCATAACAAAACATCAGAATACTAAACAATTCTTGAGGGATCACATATACTACAAGTTCTTTGGATTCGTCCCAGCCTTCCTTGACTCGAGTACGGATCCTCTGCTTTCAGTAGTACGGGCCCAAACTAGCTTCCACATCTGTCCGTACTTTCCTCAAGAACTGCCTTGACTTCACCAAGTCCTTTCTACTACTAATGCTTCATGCGTTACTCGCATCCTAGGCTCGCCCTAGGGTAATCACCATTCCACTCTCCACCATTAGCTACATAAGAAGTCCCTGCTTTCTTCCCTTATCTAGCTCGCGAATATTATTACATATCACTAAGACTACATAATTCTTCGAATGAGAGATCCTATCCTACAACGGTTACACTCAAACAAGAGCTGCGAAATAGATCTAGACCTAACCTTCTAAAATTATTTAGTCCTTGCAATATGTAACTTAAGATATTCGTTTACTAGTTAGTAAAAGACAACTAGAACTACTAAAAGCACAAAGCAAGCAACATTCGAGCATTAAGTACACATAATCTATATTCTAATCATGTCATCATACTGACTACTCTGTATTAGAATGCGGTTCATAAAGTTGATACACAGATGACAGGCACATAAGGCATCCTCTCTAGACCCTTAGTCCTAATATAGCATGCAGTTCTCATAAAGTTGAAATTCATATCATAACATAAACTTGTATGGGTAATTTGGGAGTACTTACTTGAGCTCGGATGATTGCATGCACCACACCCTTTTCTCTTTTTCAAAATTCTTTTTTCTTTTTCTAAAACTCTTTTCTTCTCTCAAAATCCTTTTAAAAATGATTCTTCTTTTGAAACTTTCTATACCAATTCCTTAGTTTGAGTTCAGACACACCCGAAAGTGTGCCCGAATCCCTCAAACCAAGGCTCTAATACCAACTTGTAACATCCCAAAAATACGGTCCAAAAATTTTGTTTTTAATTCATTATTAAAACCATAAATATCATCATCAAGTAAACATCATAAACCATTTATCTCAAAAACATCATAACAACTGTCAAAGTATCAAAATATCATATTAAATATTAGAGTGAAATATCCTAGGCTAGAAAACTATAGTGTGTGCCATGCGATCATCCCAAGCCCTTCCCTTTGCTAGCAAAAGTACCTGAAACCAAAACTAAAACCTGTAAGCACGAAGCTCAGTGAGCTTTCCGAAACTACCACATACCATACACATAACATATAACATATAACATATACTTTGGGATTCCACCCAGCTGCATTGGGACAAACACGACATCGACATACCCGGCATTGGGCTCTTGCTCGACATCAGGCTGACCCCAGCATCAGACCATATCTAGAATCGGGCCCCGCCCGGCATCGGGCTTGCCCCGGTATACACACACCATATCAAATATCATAGGCACATAACATAATCATATAACATAAGTATATAACATACATCGGGCTTATCCTGGCATCGGACCGAAGCCCGTAACACATAACACATAACATATAAGCTAACATGCATCGGGCTTGCCCAAGCATCGGACCTAGTCCCGGAACACATAACACATAACATGCATGAAACACAAAGACATCAAGCATACATATATACTTCTCAGGACCGCCCCGACATCGAACCGAAGTCTAGAACACATAATCTGCATTGAGCTACCCCGCCATCGAACTGAAGTCTGGTATATGCTAACATACATAAATGGGCCGACATTGGTGCCTTAGACCCGTTCCTACTAAAGGAAAACTCACCACTCAAACTGACTGCTAAAACTCGTGCGAGGGTATCTCTTATGGCTGCTCCAATGGCTCCTCGACTGTCATGACCGAAATAAACACTTAGTCAAAAACTGAGAATCCTTCTAAGGGTAAAATGACTATTTTATCCCATTGATATAATTTGGACCATGACCTAGGCCCAATCCCTTCTAGTCTTTCCAAACTCACTAATGGCCCACTAAAGGCCCTCTAATAGCCTAATTTTATAATTTGGGCCCAAATCCTCAAATGGGCCTTTCCTTAAGCCCAAACATGTCCTTAGTCCATTACCTAATTTTTAATGGCCTATTTTGGCCCAGTAACTGCTAAGCCCACAGATTAGCCCAAATCATTAGCACAAAATCTAGGAGTACACTAAGCGTCCTCCTCTGTACGCTACGCGCATTTCTTGCATGGCTTATACGATGTGCGTACTGGAGTGTACGCCCAGTGTGCTACTCTGTTAAGCCATCTTTTTCAAAACATTTAATCCCTTAAGACACAGAGTGTAAATTATAGATCTGGGTCCAGTAACATGTCTTAGACCATAAAGTCAACTACTTGGTGGCTTGCAACCCACCAATTGATTGCAAAGTTAGAAAATAGTAGCTAACTTCATGGAAATATATAGATCTCATGCATGGTTACAATTAGACCCTAAAGATTGAAACTTTACTCCTTATGGGACACATTTAGCTCTAAGGGTGGCAACCCTAAACCTAAATACGAATTTGCATCATAAAAATCCATTCTTTGGACCTAAAAAGTTCCAAAGCTCCATAAACCTAGATCTAAGCATTTATGAGGAAAATTGGAAGCTTTATACCTCCTTTGAGTGCCAAAAGGTGAGGTAATCTCAGATCCTTGAGCTCAAGATACTCAAGTTCTTCTTCTCCAACTTCTCTTCTCTTCCTCCAAGCTTTACTTCACCAAAACAAGCTTCAAAAGGCCAAACACACACAAGAATAGAGTAAGAGAGGATATTTAGGGTTTCTGAGGGTGAGGGGCTGGTAAGGAGGCTAGGGTTTCTATCATAATGAGGTATTTATTTGGATTAAACCCTAAAAATTAGGGTTTTAGAATTTACACACGTACGTTGTGCGTACTCCTTGGTACACTGCGTGTACATGCATGTGTCCCCCACATCCGATGCGTATCTATGCCACACGTACACCAAGGCTACACCCAATGTACGACTTATGGGCGGCCCAAGTCCTCAGCCCACTTGCTAAGGTCCACCCATTATTCCTTCTATATATACTTAGCCTAACAAATAAATGAAGAAATATTTAATAATTATTACCTCAAATGACGGTCGTTACATCAAGCCACTTCAAACTTCAAGCTCCTTCAAAAGAACGCCAATAAATTACTCTTCAAGCTCACACACACAGAAATATGGGAGAGGATGCCTGAACTAGGGTTTTCTGGTAAGAGGAGACGGATAAGGAGGCCACCCAATGGGTATAAGGCCTTTAAATACGGAGCAACTCCCTAAAAATTAGGTTTTCTTAATCAGCCACCAACTCGTCAAGTTGGTCCAAAAATGTGTGTGGCCCAAAACTCTTCAACACGTCGAGCTGAGGCCACCAACTCGACGAGTTCCAAGGGGAATTTACCTTTTAAGAAATAAATCTCATACCTAGAAGTCGGGACGTTACAACTCTCCCCCACTTGAACTAGGCTTCGTCCTCGAAACCTGCTGCTAGGAACAAATCTGGATAATGCTCCCGCATCTCAGCCTCCGGCTCTCAGGTCCACTCGAATCCCCTCTGATGTTGCAACTCTACCTTTACCAAAGACACCTCCTTGCTACGCAGTATATTTACCTTTCTTTTTACAATTGATACTGGCCTCTCGACATAGTTCAGGTGGTCATCAACCTAAATATCATCCAATGAAATCACTGCATCCTCGTTCAACACACACTTTCGCAGATACGAAACGTGGAAAGTGCTATGAATTTGATTGAGCTCCTCTGGAAGATCCAATCTATAAGAAACCTTTCCAACCCTGGAAATAACTCGGAATGGTCCAATAAATTGGGGGCCCAATTTCCCCTCTTCGTGAAGCGAATTACACCTTTCCAAGGTGAGACCTTCAGCAACACCATGTCACCGACCTAAAACTCCAACTCAGATTGGCATTGGTCGGCATAACTCTTCTGCTGACTCTGAGTAGTCTGCAATCTTTTCCTGATCTGCTGGATCATCTTGATAGTTTGTAGAACCACCTCGGTCCGACCCATGAACCTTTGGCCAACCTCGCTCCAACAAACTGGGGTGCGACATCTCCGCCCATAGAAAACCTCAAAGGGAGGAGCACTGATGCTAGAATGGAAGCTATTGATGTAGGAGAACTCTACAAGAGATAGTTAGGAGTCCTAGCTCCCACCAAAATCTATGACGTATTCTCGCAACATATCCTCGAGGGTCTGAATGGTCTGCTCACTTTGACCGTCGGTCTGCAGATGATAAGTCATGCTGAAGTGTAGCCTCGTGCCCAGTTCCTCATGAAACTTCTGCCAGAATCGGGAGGTGAACTGGATATCACGGTCTGAAACAATAGATACCAAAACCCCATGGCCAGAAACGACCTTGCGAATATACACATCGGCCAACTTCTCGGCCAACGAGCTCTCTCGAATTTCTAGGAAATGGGTACTCTTGGTCAATCGATCCACGATGACCCAAATAGCATCGAAATCCTTCGTCGCCTTCGGCAATTTGGTGATGAATTCCATCGAAATTGACTCCCATTTTCACATGGGAACCTCTAGAGGCTGTAGCTTTCCATGCGACCTATGGTGCTCAACCTTGACCATCCTACAGGTCAAGAACCTCTTGATGTACCAAGTAATCTCCCTCTTCATGAACGTCAACCAATAACTCAGTCTCAGATCCCGATACATCTTGGTGGCCCCTGGATGGATAGAAAGCAAGACTTATGAGCCTCCTTCAACATAATCTGTCTGACCCCACTAGACACAGGAACCCCCACCCGACTACAATGGTTCAACAAAGCACAACTGTCCAGCACAAATCTGGTGATCTCGCCCCTAATCCTCTCAATCTTCCAATTCTCCTCTCAAACTCCTTCAGTCTGTACCTCCCTAATCAAACCCACAAGTGGAGAATCCATGGATATCCACATACATGCCACCTCAACATAAACTGTATCCGACTTAAGGCTCATGGCATTCACACCACATTCACTTTACTCGGATGGTAAAGGATCTCGCAGTCATAATCCTTGACTACGTCCAGCCACATGCATTGCCACATGTTCAGGTTTGCCTGATCCATAATATGCCTCAAACTCTTTGATGGGTTTTGAGCAATACATAAATCCTATGGTGTACATGCAAACCCTAATGCTTGGATCTAGTTCTTTATAAGTGTACATGCAATAATCTTCCAAGACTTGAAAAATCCTAAACCTAACATATTAATTTCGAATACAACAAATGATATTAGGGTTTAGATCTTACCTTGATTGTTATGTAGCAATAACAATGACAAAACTTTTTGATCTTGACTTCTGAAAGCTAAGTGCCTCAAATGTTGCACCTCTAATGGAGTCACAAACACCATAAGCAACAAGATGAACAATGAGAGAGGGAAGAGGTGCCAAAAATGTCCTAGGGTTTCTCTTAGAAGGTTAGGGACCTTTTTGTCTTGCCCAAGGGTTCCTTTTATACTTAGGCTTCTAGGGTTATCAACTAGGAAGCCCTAATCTAACTGCTTAATCCTTAAGCAACCCAAAGACCCTTCTACAAGGCCCTTAGACGATTTCTATATGGACCTCCATATAGAATTCGTATATGCTTTCTTTATGGATCCTAAGCCCAACTTTGTAACTATCTTATATTTACAATATCGGTACCCTTTATTTAATTAATCTCTTTTAGCCACAAAATTAATTATTAATTAATTTTTTACTTATATTAATTAAACAATATTATTTCTCCATTAATATATTATTCTAATAATATATTGATAAATCATAGTTAATCCTCATTCTCTCTATCTATATGTTGTTTCCTGATTTTCAATTTATGACGACTGACAAAAAACTACAATTGAACACATCAACTTAGTCTCGGCTTGGCCAAGCGCTTAGGGTGTCATCAATAAATCATCGAGGGTCCCACATATATCGCTTTTATCCCACTTTGGGTAAAAAGAACGGATAAACTTCGACTCATATGCTTGATCTATTTACTCATCAAATCACACACAACAATACGTTTTACAACACCAAGTTACTGGTGCGTTTTCATATTATCAATGAGCAACCGACTCGTAAACTGCAACAATATGTCTCCGTTTGAAGAATATAAGATATTATCGTCTCACTAATCACTCGTGATAAAATCCATGAAGCGATTCAAGTAAGCGTGGGTTTAATCCAATACTCATGAAAACATCCCAAAATTTTAATTTAAGAATTTTTAGTTTCGACCACGGCGGGTTACGACAAATTAATCATGTACGACCAAAAGCTGCGTTTAACGTCGGTATCGGGTAAAATTTCTCTGGGCCATAAACTCAAACACTATATAAGGGATTGAGTGACATCATTTTGAAGCTTTTTCTCTCTCTGTAAACACTTTTCTCACTACTCTCTCTCTAGAACTCGAGTTTGATCCAAAAACCCCCCTTTCAAGCTTCAATTTGGTAAGTCATCTATCCTAGGTTGTTGTTAAGCTTTCTTATCATGCAAATCTATGTTTGAAACACCCAAAACACTGAAGAACAAGTGTTTATGGTTTAAGAACCCTTCCAAAACCGTGAACACCCCTAAAGAGGGTTTTGAAGCTCCAAAACCCTTCCAAATCACTTCTAGTGCTTAGATATGGCTTAGAAACTTGCATGCATGAACTTAGGACCCCAAAATAGCACCATTTGAGGTATGGACATGAGTTTACGGCCCAAGAACATGTGTGGACCGTAAACCCTCATTCATGGACCATAAACACCTTTTTAAGGTGTTACATTGCCCCTAAACACCTCCAAAAGCTTCCATGAGCTTCCATGAGTGCATAGAACCTTGTAATCCTTCATGAGATGCACCAAAACATACAAAAATGAATCAAACTTGAGTTTACAGCCCAAGAACATTATTGGACCGTAAACACCTCTCCTTAGACCATAAACACCCCCAAAGGGTGTTAAAGTTCCTTTAACACCTTGAATGGCTTGGTATTAGACCTAGAACTTTGTATGCATAACCTACAACCACTAAAACCCACGAATCATGGACAAACATGAGTTTGCAGTTGTAAACTCATGTGTTTAAGGTAGTAAACTCCCCAAGAACATCTTCATAGACCGTAAACTCCTTTTCCAAGGCCATTTCAAGTCCCGATCACTTCCTAAGCCATGGAATCAACCCTAGAACCTTCCCTTGTGCATTGTTTGACCATTTAGCATCCAAGAACACACCACCCATGAGTTTACGGCCGTAAACTCAACGGGAGTGGGTCATTAGAGCCGTAAACTCCCTTAGGAGTTTACTCTTGAAGAGTAAACTCCATATCCAAGCCATATATGTCCATAGATGTCACCCGGGTCACTCCAAACACTTGAAATGAAGTGTTTTCGCGACTAGAAGTGTATATCCTCAACTAATTAGTAGTTCAAAGCCTAATTAGATACAAATGTGTATCTTTTCATATTACATAGGAACCTCGCATGCGTTCAAGCCCCGAACTGACGTTTAGCATCCAAACCGACACATTCCGCGACCGGCGAGTTCATACCCCTACTCTTTTTCCGTGTTTTTCAAATGTTTTTAGGGGGGGGGGGAATACAACCAAAAGTACAAGGAAATCTTGTACTCAAACCTATTATTTCAGTTCAAATGTTTATATTTTGTATGTTTTTAATATCGAAAACTGTGTTAACCAATAATTCGAATTGCAGAGTTACCTTTCAAACTAATCATAGAATTCTTGATAAAGTGTTATAATCTATGTTATATTACATAATTTACGAATAATTCATACTAATCATCAATTAGGATTAATACTAATAAAATACAAATATGAATAGGAATACGAATACGAATACGAATGCAAATGCGAATGTGAATGCGAATACGAATACGAATACGAATACGAATATGGAAGTATAGGTAGAAACAGAGCGAATACGAAAGTACAGTTAGGAATAGAGCGAATACAAAAGTACACCTAGGAATAAAACGAATACTAATAAAATATGAATAAGAATACGAATATGAATACGAATACGAATACGAATACGAAAGTACGCCTTTGGATACATTTAAGTGTAGGACAACTAGGATATCAGAATATCTAACTAATACGACAAGTATGTTAGATACTAGGGCATAGCATTTCAAACGAATAAATAACTCACACAATGGAAAATAAGGGTTTTTCCTGGGATAACATTGTGTAACGAATGATAACTAAAGTGTTTTTTTTATAAGAAAATATGGGATTTTCTTGGATAACAACTTTTCAGAAAACCAAAGGAAACTCATTCTTTTTCAAAAATGAACCGCTTATGAACTCACCAGCTTTATGCTGATTTTCAAACTGCTTGTATTCTCAGGTTCACATTAGACAGGTACCCAGCGATCCTTTTGGCGAAGACGGAGTACGTAGAAGACACGTCTTTACTTTTGTTCATATGATATATATATATATATATATATATATATATATATATATATATATATATATATAACATGTAACTCTTTGTTTTCAGAAAATGTAAATGAATCTATGTAATGTAAAGTTTTGTGTTTACTATGATTACTATGTACATTGGTTGTGATATTCATGACGTCCTCCACCCCGGAACGTTTCCGCCATTGGTTTAGGGGTGTGACAGATTGGTATCAGAGTCCTTGTTTATAGTGAACTAGTATACCAAACCTTACATGGTATAAGACTATAAACACTAAGGGGCCTAAGTGCTCTGAATTAAAAGTATACCTTAAAATATAAGTATTTTCAAAAGTATACAAGTATACCTAACAGTCGAAATCCGTAACTACAAGTAGAACAAAACATAAGTAAATGGGTGTTGTATGTTGCGGTTAAACCTGGGTAGTTATGTAGTTGTGTCTAGGATCAATATAGCCTGGCCAACTATATTCATTCGAGACACGGCCAACATGTGCTTGGAAGTGACTGTGGTATGTGGCATGCCTAAAACTTACCCAATACCCAAACAACGAGCCGTCATTGCAGTGAGACATGAAATACTATGGGAGTATTTCTCGAGCCAAATCCGTTATAGAAATCCTCATTCCAGCGTTGCTCCTCAATCATCCCTTTAGCAATAGTTTAGTAGCTTTAATAACTCTTTCCTGCTTATCACTTATAGAATCCTATATCTGTCATATTGAGATATCCACTGTTCCATATCTCTTGATTCAATTAAGAGGACTTATGATCCTTTCTTCCTGACTATTTTAGATCAAGATGCCTCCGAGGAAAAGACCCAGCTCAAAGAATAACAATCCTCCTCCGCCACCACCTCCTCCTCAATTTCATCTCGTCATGTTTCAAGTAGCTGTAAATGTTGTTATGGCTGTTACCCTATCGCAAATGAACCTTAGTGGCTTAAGTGGGCAAGGAGGTGGTTCCCAACACTAAAACCAGAAAGGTAGCCAGGGACACCGGAAGGAGTGTTCCTATAAGGACTTTATGAACACGAAAGCCACATTCTTCGATGGCACTGGAGGTGTCTGTCACACCCCCAAACCAGAATGGCGGAAACATTCGGGGGTGGATGACTTCACGTAGTATCACAACCATTGAATATTGTAAAGAAAGTAACAAAACCATCACATATATAATGAAAACGTATGTTGTTGCGTTATACATATTAGCAAAAGAATATTACAATAAGATGATAAATGTTCAATAATAAATCATCCTTAGTGTTCCCTTCTCCAAAAGTCGGTGGTTACCTGTATTACTGATTCCCTGAGAAATACAAGTGGTTTCGAAAAAGTGTCAACAATTAAGTTGGTGAGTTCATAAGTGTTTTGCATTTGAAAAGTATGTCCTTTTTGATAGTAAATCAATGAACGAGGTTTTAGAAAATCCAATATTTTCTATAAATGATTTGAAAAGTTTCCCGTGTTGGAGTGCGTTAGTGTTTTCCATACTTGAATAATAGTGATAAAATTTGTGTTAACAATAAAATGGAAAACTGAAATTCATATATGAATCTCGTAAATCAAACTTGTTTTTATACTTTTATGTGAGTTTTATAACCATACTATTGACACTGACGGCCTGTAACAACATTCTTCAGGTGTTGTAGTGTTATGACATTTGTCACCCCAGACCTGCCGGTCTAACTATAGCTAATAGTTTAGGTGTGGGGTTGTCAATCCCGTATAGATCTATACACAAGTATCACGTTCTCTCTCCTAGAGATTATGGTATATAATACAGGACTTGAAATGCATACATACGTGTACGTTGAAGTTTAAATGTCTCACATTACTTGGTATAAACAGATTTACGATAATAAAGACTTTACTTCTTTTGAAAGCATTTCATTTGTCGAGATGTATATGTAAAATGTATGAATCACTTGAATACTACACTCATTATAGTTTCTCAAAAGTATGTCTCCATTTAGTAAGAACAACTTGGTGATATAATAGCCCTTTAGACATAACGTTATTTTTGCATCAAAACCCTATAAGAACGATATTATAATTATGTTTATGAAATGATGCTTTGGCTTGTAATGTACTTGTATTCCCCCCCCCCCCTAAAGCGTGAAAAGAATTGAAAAGTAGGGGTATGAACTCACCCGTTAAGTTTGAAGAGAGAGGCTAGAGTTGAGCAGAGTTTCGACCGTGGAAAGTTGCGTCTTCGGGTTCTCGGGAATCTCTGCAGCGTAGATCCTTCGTCGGGGGCTCGAGTGCGGAAACCAAGGTAAGGAAATAGTCTCTGGAGCTGGGAGAATGGCTGAGGAATTGTGAAGGTGTGCCAAAACTCGAAGCTCATGCCATCTATTTATAGTGCTGGAAGAGTGAGTACGCGGGGCGTAATTTTGGAGTACGCGGGGTGTACTCACGTACGCGGCGCGTACCTCGTTACGCTGGGTGTAATATGGCGTCATGGCTTACGACTCCTGGCTAGCTAAGCGTAGAGGGGGCGGGCCGATGGGACTCGACTCTGGGTCTAGTACGCGGGGCGTACTCCCAAAGAACGCGGGGTGTAATCCGGCCTGTCCTCTTCTAAATTCCGTAACTTTCGCGTACGAGCTCCGTTTTTCGTGTTCTTTATATTCACGCGAAGGTGAGATTATGCTCTACAACTTTCATTTAGACTCCGTCGGCTAATTTTGACTTCATTTTTAATGATATATTTTTAATAGGCCGGGCCTCCTAAAGTTCGTAAGAAAATTCATAGGTTCTTTATTCGACGTCGGTTTTCGTTTGTCTTTTTATCGTTTTATTACCACTGAGGAGATCTTCAACTTCCATTTAGGTGGCGATAGCTAAATAACACTCGATCTTCAATCCGAGTTTTTAGCCCTCTACTACTGTTACGAAACTTTGAAAATTCGTAACTTCTTCATACGAGGTCCAATTTGGGCGATCTTTTATGCACGCTCACCTTTCAACTAGATCTACGACTTTTATTTAGATACTTAAGGCAAGAATGTATTTTATTGAGATTTTACTTTTTACGTCAAATAATGTTTTAACGTCGTGTCGTAAATATACGAGTGGTTAACTTTCTTCAATATAACCCGGTTTTGAGCGTTCTTTATGTTTTTGGAAACCTTGGCATGATATCAAATATTTGAGGCATCCCAACTTAGATACATGAACACTTTATTTTCGAGGTTGATTCCGTTGTATTTGGCTTTCGAGTGTTACAATGCTTTTGGAAAATATAGGGTTGTCACAGTGTCATTGCCCTAACTCGGTGGTTAGAGAAAATCAAATCTATCTTCGAGATCTGTGCTTGTTCAGAATCCGACAAGGTGAAATTCGCCGCCTGCACGTTCACCGATAAAGCTCTGACTTGGTGGAACGGCCGAGTCAAATCCTTAACCCTACCTGTAGCCAATGTTATGGGTTGGGAAGTCATGAAGGAACTCCTGTTCGCGGAGTACTGCCCTCGGGGCGAAATGCAGAAGCTGGAGCATGAAATCTGGAACCTGAAGATGAAAGGTTCCCATATCACCGCTTACACTTCAAGGTTTGATGACTTGGCGCTTCTTTTCCCGGGGATGGTTACCCCAGAGAGTAAGAAGATTGAGAGGTTCATCTGGGGGTTGACCCAGCCAACCAAAGGGAACATTTTAGCTGCAAAGCCGGATACATACGACAGCGCCAAATGCTTAGCGCAAATCCTGATCGACCTAGTGAGGACATAGAGGAAGCAGCCACCACTCGTAAGTCGACAGAGAAAAGTGGTGAGAAAAGAAAGTTTTAGGAGACGGAGAAGAAAAGTCAGCCTTCGCAGGAGTTCTCGAAGAAACAGCAGATAGTGGCAGTTCACGCTGCCACTACCCCTGCTGCTGTTTTTGTCGTCGGTTCCTCAGCCCAAGCACCTATCACCGGATATGTCGGTATTCTCCTATGGTGTAACCGATGCAGTTACCACCACCGCATCCCTGGTCCCTGTTGTGTGAAATTTTGCAAAAATTGTGGCCAAGAGGGTCACCTTGCGCGAAGTTGCAGAACACCAACCAATCAAGTCTCTAGAGCAGGTATCAGTCAGGCCTGCTACGGTTGCCGCGAAGTCGGGAATTATAAGAGAAACTGCCCCAAGGAAACAACAGCTCGCAACACTGGAAGAGTCCTAGCTATAGGACAAGGTGAGGCAACCGCCAATTCCACCGTTGCCACAGGTATATTCCTCTTCAACAACCCTTATGCTTGCAATCCTTTTCAATTCTAGTACTGAAAGATAATCTGTTAGCTATTCATTTGAACATCTTCATAAACATAGTCCTCAACTAGTAACCGAAAAGTTTACCGTCGAGATAGCTAACGGTGAGAAAGAGAGCATTAGCGATAAACTTAGTTCCCAGTCAGCTTTGAGTTCACAAGAGTGATGTTCCAAAATAACATTCAAGATTCGATATGGTCACTACAAGGATGTAGTGATTCCCTTCGGTCTAACCATTTTCTTTGGTCACGTAGTAAGTGAAGAAGGTACGATATGTTTTGAAACTCGTAAAACTTAACCCGAGGAACGTAAGACCTTTCGAAATCCTCATTAGGATCAATCCCATATCCTACAAACTCCGATTACCCTCAGAACTTAGCAGCATCCATCCGGTATTCCACGTCTCTGTCCTTAAGAAGTGCTTATTCGACAAAACCCTAGTAATCCCTTTGATGAGACCGAAATCAACGAAATTCTGAACCTCATAGTAGAACCAATCGAAATTATTGATCGAGAGATTTAAACGTACGAAACAAAGACGTATCCCGATAAGAGAAGGATCCGAGCTCACTTGGGAACGTGAAGATCCGATGAAACAGAAGTATCCGTATCTCTTTCCAAATCCTTGAGTTGTATCTAAAGTTTGAATTTCAGGACGAAACCTCTAACGGGGGAATAATGTGACAACCCGATGTTCATTCCGTCATTATAACCCGTTCCGTCCATAAAACTCATCTTTAGCGAATTGTTCCGATATCGATTTTGGGTTAAGTTATCTAAATTGATATTTTTGTTATGATCTCGTGAGTGTCCAAACCCTTTTGAAACTCATGAAAACATCTTAAATTTTTAATTTATGAATTTTTAGTTTCGACCACGATGGGTTACGACAAATTAATCGGGTACGACCAAAAGTTGTGTTTAACGTCGGTATCGGGTAGAATTTCTCCGGTCCATAAACTCAACCCCTATATAAGGGATTGAGTGACATCATTTTGAAGCTTTCTCTCTCTCTCTCTCTAAACACTTTCTCTCACTACTCTCTCTCTAGAACTCGAGTTTGATCCAAAAACCCCCTTTCAAGCTTCAATTTCGTAAGTAATCTATCCTAGCTTGTTCTTAAGCTTTCTTATCATGAAAATCTATGTTTGAAACACCCAAAACACTGAAGAACATATGGTTATGGTTTAAGAACCCTTCCAAAACCGTGAACACCCCTAAAGAGGGTTTTGAAACCCCAAAACCCTTCCAAATCACTTCTAGTGCTTAGATATGGCTTAGAAACTTGCATACATGAGCTTAGGTCCCCAAAATCACACCATTTGAGGTATGGACATGAGTTTATGGCCCAAGAACATGATTGGACCGTAAACCCTCA
Source organism: Lactuca sativa (assembly GCF_002870075.4). Lineage (NCBI taxonomy): Eukaryota > Viridiplantae > Streptophyta > Magnoliopsida > Asterales > Asteraceae > Lactuca > Lactuca sativa. The sequence goes on from NC_056627.2 coordinate 196,462,441, forward strand.
TTCATGGACCATAAACACCTTTTTAAGGTGTTAGATTGCCCCTAAACACCTCCAGAAGCTTCCATGAGTGCATAGAACCTTATAATCCTTCATGAGATGCACCAAAACATACACAAATGAATCAAACTTGAGTTTATGGCCCAAGAACATTCTTGGACCATAAACACCTCTCCTTAGACCATAAACACCCCCAAAGGGTGTTAAAGTGCCTTTAACACCTTGAATGGCTTGGTATTCGACCTAGAACTTTGTATGCTTAACCTACAACCACTAAAACCCATGAATCATGGAAAAACATGAGTTTGCGGTTGTAAACTCATGTGTTTAAGGTAGTAAACTCCCCAAGAACATCTTCATAGACCATAAACTCCTTTTCCAAGGCCATTTCAAGTCCTGATCACATCCTAAGCCATGGAATCAACCCTAGAACCTTCCCTTGTGCATTTTTTGACCATTTAGCATCCAAGAACACACCACCCATGAGTTTACGGCCGTAAAATCATGGGGAGTGGGTCATTAGAGCCGTAAACTCCCTTAGGAGTTTACTCTTGTAGAGTAAACTCCATATCCAAGCCATATATGTCCATAGATGTCACCCGGGTCACTCCAAACACTTGAAATGAAGTGTTTTCACGACTAGAAGTGTATATTATCAACTAATTAGTAATTCAAAGCCTAATTAGATACAAATGTGTATCTTTTCATATTACATAGGAACCTCGCACGTGTTCAAGCCCCGAACTGACGTTTAGCATCCAAACCGACACATTCTGCGACCGGTGAGTTCATACCCCTACTCTTTTTCCGTGTTTTTCAAATGTTTTCAAGGGGAATACAAGCAAAAGTACAAGGAAATCTTGTACTCAAACCTATTATTTCAGTTCAAATGTTTATATTTTATATGTTTTTAATATCGAAAACTGTGTTAACAAATAATTCGAATTGTAGAGTTAGCTTTCAGACTAATCATAGATTTCTTGATAAAGTGTTGTAATCTATGTTATATTACATAATTTACGAATAATTCATACTAATCATCAATTAGGATTAATACTAATAGAATACGAATACGAATACGAATACGAATATGAATACGAATACGAATACGAATACGAATACGAATACGAATACGAATACGAATACGAATACGAATACGAATACGAATACGAATACGAGTATGAATGTGAATGCGAATGGGAATGAGAATGCGAATACGAAAACGAATACGGAGGTATAGCTAGAAACAGAGCGAATATGAAAGTACAGTTAGGAATAGAGAGAATACGAAAGTACAGTTAGGAATAAAATGAATACTAATAAAATACGAATACAAATACGAATACGAATATGAATACCAATACGAATACATATACGAATACGAAAGTATGCCTTTGGATACATTCGAGTGTAGGACAACTAGGATATCAGAATATCTAACTAATACAACAAGTATGTTAGATACTAGGGCATAGCATTTCAAACGAATAACTAACTCACACATAGGAAAATAAGGGTTTTTCCTGGGATAACATTATTTAACGAATGATAACTAAACTGTTTTTTTTATAAGAAAATATGGAATTTTCTTGGATAACAACTTTTCAGAAAACCAAAGGAAACTCATTCTTCTTCAAAAATGAACCGCTTATGAACTCACCAACTTTATGCTGATTTTCAAACTGCTTGTATTCTCAGTTCCACATTAGACAGGTACCCAACGATCCTTTTGGCGAAGACGGAGTACGTAGAAGACATGTCTTTACTTTTGTTCATATGATATATATATATATATATATATATATATATATATATATGTATAACACATGTAACTCTTTGTTTTCAGACAATGTAAATGAATCTATGTAATGTAAAATTTTGTGTTTACTATGATTACTATGTACATTGGTTGTGATATTCATGACGTCGTCCGCCCCAGAACGTTTCCGCCTTTGGTTTCGAGGTGTGACATCACAGCACCAAAGTCACCAAGACTTTGCCAATGAAATTACAAAGTGCTCTATAGGAGATTGTTACAAGGCAATTCCATAGATATGAAGTCTCACATTCAAGTACATTCCTTTGAACATCCTTCTTGCATAAAAATTTCTAATCTAGACATAGATTCTTAATATCCAACTCCCGTTTATGGAAACATTTCCATATTTTCCATATGACAACTCATTCTAAATAGAATCCAATCTATTAATAATAATGTCAATATGGTCAATCCATTACTATACTTCCAACTTCCCACAAGCGACCAATCATTAGCGAACCTTAGATCGTCATTGACAGTTGTTTAACTATTTTAGTAGATTCTGGTTCTAGTCCTTTTCCCTCTTAATGCCCTAGGCATTTGGAAAATTTTAAAACGGTCAAATACTACAACATATTCAATCGATCCTATACCCGAAGCGTATGGGACACGATTCATAATGAAAAACATGATACTTTACCAATTTCTTGCTATAATATTGTCATATATATAACTCCCTTATGTTGAATCTTGTCAACATAACATTTATATATGTCCTTTGACTAATTTTGATTAAAATTTCTCGATCTAAGCTTTTAGATTTTGAAACGAAGTAAAATATTCGCTCCCTTAATTATAGCAAAACAACTTTTCAACCCCTGTAATTTTGCAAAGTGAAACTTTTGTTTTCTATAATTAATATTGCTAACTTGCAACACTTCAAATTAATAATCATGCTCCCACCAACATGATAATTATATCCATACCAACATAATATTTATGCTCCCACTAGCTTCGACACGTATTCAGAAATCAGCTAAACTTCTAGAAAACAATGCTTATTGACTTTCTTAACCATAGTTCATAATTTTACTATCAGATGCTTTGATAAGCCTTTATCTAAGCTTCTCAAACTTATACACCTTTCCTTAGACAGCTCATATATGTGTCTAAACAATTTGAACACTTATAGCAATAAGTCTTAAATGGTTAAACTAATTTCCAAATCTCAAAATTCAAACTATGAATAGAGATGCCGTAATCATAATCGAATTTGAGAATGCAATTTACACAATCCCTATCTCCTTAAAATCTTCGTAGTGAAAGCGTTTCCTCACAATAATTTTCAGGAAGGAGAGAAACCTTATGACACTTAGATTTTATGGTGTATGTGTAGGGTCTGAAAGGTGTTGCGTTTTGGGCCCGCTCTTTAGTCCATTTTGTCTCCGAATTGGGACTGACCATCCGTGAGTTATATCTAAGGTTTTGTATTTATAGGTGCTTGCATGCATCTTAGTACGTAAGATTTGGAAGTTTATTACTCTAAAATATTTGATCTTTATCGTTTGTAACCCTAACAGCCTCTACAGCAGAAGTTCTTTATCGAGCTCTGTTGAGGCTTGAATCAATTGAATCATTCGACATATTTTGATTCACTCTTGTGTTTATATTGCTGTTTTTCGTTTTTGTGATTAACCTATTAGAAGATCTAAATGATCAAAGAGTTTCTTAACTCATCAATTGGTATCAGAGCAGGAGACTGTGTAATTCAAACACATCTCTTCTGTGAAAGAAGTGATTAAGGTTTATTCTGCATTTACTGATATTTATTGAGCCGTCACTCCATAATTGACGTATCTCATTATTTATTCATCTTGCCCTAATATTACGTATTACAAGTCTGATCTTACAACAGGTTAAACGATCAAGCATGGACGTTTCTCAATCCAATCCTATCAACATCTCAAACAGTATAGGATCTACAAGTAAGATTCCAATTCTCTATACTCAAGATTACGAGGTTTGGGCGCATCACTTTGAAGACTACGTCATTGGATCTGAAGATAATGGGTATTTGATATGGGAAGCTATTGTGTCTGGACCATTTGCTCATTCAGGAACATCCAAAATTATTAAAACTCCAAAGGAGTATAATGATTTGTTAAAAGATGTGAAAGATGTTGCTCAGGACAAAAAGGAGAAGTTTCAGTGCAACATCAAGGCATTGAGACTGATTCGATTCGCTCTTCAATCTGACACGTTTAGATTGGTAAGTTCCTGCAGTACAGCTAAAGAAATCTGGGATCGGCTGCGAGAGCTGTATTCTACAGATGAAGATCTGGAGCACTCAATTCAGACCTTGCTTCTGTCTGAATTTGAAGAGTTCAAGCAAAATTCTGATGAGTCTGTTACACAGACGTTTGATCGCTTCAATCATCTTCTCAGCAAGATGATCAAACATGATATTGAAAGGAAGCTTATTGAACAGAAGTTCACTTTTCTGAATGGTCTAAGATCCGAATGGAGAGCTGTTGTGTCAACAGTTAAAGCACACGAGCAGTTCAAATCGTACTCGCTGGCGAAACTGGTGGGAATTCTGAAATCCCAAGAAAAGATTGTGCTACAAGAGAAAAGCGTTGTTTCTCGTCTAGGGTCTCTGGCTCTTCTGTCCAAGATTAAAAGTGTAGAAGAAGATGAAGAGGATCTTAATATGGGAGATCACGATCTGACAGCCGAAGACTATGCTTTAATGGTGTCAAATCCTAGAAGGTTTATCAAGAAAAAGTTTCCTTCCAACAAAAATTGTAATTGGCAGGGAAGCTATAGTTCCGAAAGAGTGAAAGATGAACCGAAGGTTGAGGAGTCGAAAAAGGAAGCAGAGGGTGAAGCTGACTCTGGTGTCAGTTGCTTCAACTATGGGGGAAAGAATCACTACGCAAAGGATTGCGTGCTGAAGAAGATGGCAGAGAAAGACAAAGAGAAAGATGAAGAAGCAAGTCTTATGAAAAGACTGGAAGAGATAAAAAGGAAGAAGGCTTCTACTAATTCTTCTATGAATATTGTGCAGGGTTCGGCAGAGGATGACGAGTTCGATGGCGTACAGGTGTGGTCGACCGACTCAGAAGATGATGAGGTGAGAAAGCCTTCTCATGGAAAGGCTTATGTCGCAAATGGTGGTGAAACCGGAGGAAGATGTCTGATGGTGACCGATGTATCTCAGATGAGGGGATACAACACTGATGGTGGAAATGAAGAGGCCAAGGAGCGAGAGGACTTATGCTTTACAGCAAAACCTCTCAGTGTGCAGATCAGTGAACTTGATGAACTGATCAAGAAGGTACAATCTGTTTTGTTTCGTTTAAAATTCCACAAAAATCATATGAAAAGGAATTAAATAACTTGAATTCAAGAATTTCAAATCTAGATAGTTGTTTAACTCAAACACGGGTCACAAATTCTAATCTGACTGACCAAGTAAGCAGGGTGTCATCCAAGAGTGAGGAGCGAAGGATGTGGATTGAGCAGAAGGAGTTGGAGCTAATTAAGTCTAGGGATGAAAACATTTATTTGCAAAGAGACAATTTGAAATTGTTAAAACAAAGGAATGATTTTTGTTTGATCGCCAACATTACTCAACTGCATCTAAATTGTGAAATAGGGTAGAAGATACATCGCATGATTCTACCCTTCCTTGAGTTAAAGGATGATGAAATCGATGCCGAAGCATACAACTGTGAAAGTGTTGTATCTTCTAAGGATGTTAATCCTACTTATATGTATGGTCTGGACAAAATAGAATCTTTTATAAAGTCCAAAGACTATAAGGACATGCTTAAAAATCTTTTGGATGAAAATGATAAGCTGAAACTCAGGACTGAAACCATACAAAAATTTGACTCATTGAGTACCAATTTAAGTTCAGAAAACAAAATTGATGTTGAAAACGCATCTGAACTTAATGAGGACGATGATATGAGTGAAATTTCTATAGAGGATGAAGTCGACTGTTCTGAGTTTGTCAAGAGCAAACCCAAAAACCACAAAAACCTGATTTCTGAAAATTCTGTGGAATTTGCTCGTTTGTCCAAAACTAAGTCCCCAGCCCTTAAAGAAAAGGTCGTTGTGTTTCAGAAGGTTAGAACTACTCCCAATCAGGTGTATAAGGTCACAGGAGTAACCGAACATCAAACAGCCGAACTCACTGCCATAGTGAACAAAGATAATGCAGATGGCTGTGATAAGTTTTTCTGGTCAGCACCCATAGACAATGCAGGCGAAACGGTTGGTCTGTCGGAGCGAACATCCTGGAAGACCAAAGGTAGATATGTGCCTGAACCGCTGAATAAGCCTACCAACTTTGACATACCAACTACAAGTGGCCAAAAATAAATTCCTGTAGACGAAGTCACCTCCACAAGCGAGACCTCATCTATGAAGAGTGAACCAGTTGCTAAGAAGCTGAAACAAAAAGCTAATATCCACAGACAACCGAAACCGGTGAAAACTCAAAAGCAGCAGAGAAACCTGAGATACAAGAAAAATCTCTTAGAGCGAAAGCAGTTTTGGCGCTCTCAAACCCCTCATTACTCTTACCATGATAAAGATTCTAAGTCAGAGAGAAAGACTTTCGGGCCACACGAAGAACAGATCTGAAAGGATAGGTTCGGTCACGAAAGCAACAGCAACCGAAAAGCTAGTTTCGGTCCGCCAAATAATAACAGGCAAAGACCTGATTTCAGTCCATCAAGCTATTATAATAAAAGACCAAGTTTCGGACCACCAACCAACAACACCCAAAAATCCAACTTCGGCTCATCATCAAGCGGCTACCGAAGGTCCAGGTTCGGTCCCTCTAATGACCACAAACGAAAGGGTCATTTTGAACCCTAAGTCATGAAAGACTCTCATTCTAATTTCTGTTCCTCTAATTCTTCTCATTCTCAATCTTCTTCTAAACCCAATTCTGTTCCTACACAAAATTCAAGATCATCAATGAACTTGAAAAGAAAAAGGAAGATTTCCTCAGCCAAGGAAGACCGAAAGCAGACTAAAGTCCATACCCCAGAATCTGAATCCAAAAAGCATGCAACTAATCCTAATAAAATCAAAGTGTTCACCATTAAAAGAAAAGATGAAAAAACCTTAATAAAACGAACATATCTTGTTGATGTTTCTCTTACTACTCCTGTTCCTGTGAAAGGCTCACGTGGACCCAAGAAACTTTGGGTTCCTAAATCTGCTTAATTTTTGTAGGTTATTAGTGACGAGCAATTTGACGAATAATGGTATATTGACAGTGGCTGCTCACGTCACATGACAGGAAGGAAGGAAGAGCTAAGGGAGTTTCGATCACTGCAAAATGATGGCAATGTCAAGTTCGGTAACAACTCCTATGGAACAATAAAGGGTTATGGGATGATAACCAATGGAGACTTCACAATAAGAAAGGTGGCATACATAGAAGGATTGCAGCATAACCTCATCAGTGTATCTCAACTGGTGGGAGGTACCGGTCTCAAATTTTCATTCGACGACGAAGGCTTAGAAATTATAGAGAAGAAATCTAACAAGGTCATTCTCAAATCAAATCGAAAAGGCGAAATGTTTCCTCTGAATCTCAGACCAATCAAAGGGAATCCATCCATATGTCTTTTATCCAAAGCTCATTCAGACGGAATTTGGTTGTGGCACCGAAGGCTCTCACATCTCAACTTCAAAGACATCAACAAACTTGTCACAGGAGGTCATGTCCGGGGTCTTCCATTGCTCAAATTTGATCGAGAACACTTGTGCGCTGCATGCGAAATGGGGAAACAAAGTCGTCAAAGTCGCCCATCAATTATAAACACGAAAGTTGTTGAACCACTTGAGTTGCTTCACATCGACTTGTGTGGTCCATCATCAATAGAGAGCATTGGCGGTAGCAAGTATATTCTTGTTATTGTTGGTGATTTCTCACGTTTTACATGGGTATTCTTTCTGAAGCACAAATCTGAGGCCACTCCTAAGCTAAAGTTGTTTATCAAGCAGGTTGAAGTGCAACTGAGAAAAGTCGCTCGAAACATTAGGAGCGACAATGGACTAGAATTCAAGAACAAAGAATTCGAAGACTTCTTGGAAGAAAAAGGAACCAGTCATAACTTCTCAGCCCCTTATACGCCTCAACAGAATGGTATTGTCGAAAGGCGAAACCGATCCTTGTGTGAGGCGGCCCGAACTATGCTAAGTTTTGCTTCTCTTCCCTTGTATTTATGGGTTGATGCTATTTTTGCAGCATGTTTTACGCAGAATAGGTCTTATCTCAACAAGCGTTTCTCCCTCACTCCTTATGAGATCATCAATAACAGGAAGCCGAATGTGAAATTCTTCCATGTGTTCGGTTCAAGGTGCTTCATCTTCAACTCCAAAGAACATCGTAACAAGTTTGATGTTAAAGCTGACGAAGGAATTTTTCTAGGATATTCTCTTACTTCAAAGGCATATCGGGTTTTAAATGAACGTTCTAGAAAGATTGAAGAAACCTATTATGTGACGTGCAATGGCAGTTACGTCAAGAAACTAAAGACTACTGAAGAAGCAGTTGGAGAGATTTTCTCTCAATCAGGTCAAGTCACAGCCACAATTGCTAATTTATTTGATCAATTCGTAGACTTGTTCGATGAACCTGAGAAAGCCACTCTCTCGGAAGCCAAGGCGGAAGACAACAAAATTGATCGTCTGAAGCAGATTGTCGAAGATGCAGCCAAACAAATGGGAGAAGGAGAACCAGTTCGAAACGAACCTCCTCAGCACGGCACTTCAGTTGAGGGGGAGAATCGATTTTCTTCAAATCAACCGGACTCACAGTTTCAGGGGGAGAATTCAATCCCAGTAGCACCCGAAAGCCCGACTATACCTGAAAGTCCAGTAGCACCCGAAAGCCCGGCTACACCTGAGAGTTTTGTAGCTCCTGAAGGTCCAAATCAACCTAAAGATCCAAATGATTCATCATCTGTCGAGGGGGAGAATTTTGATATGTTCTACGATGATGATATTCAATCTGAGTTGGAAGAAATGGTCAATGCCGAATTGGATCCATCCTATGATCCAAACTTTCCTCCACCCACCAAATGAACAAGAGATCACCCTGTATCCCAGATAGTGGGTAATGTATCTGAAAAGGTCCTAACCTGATCTCAAGTGAAGGCAAAGCAAATCTCCCTATTCTCCAAAGTAGAGTTCTGCATGTATAATTCCTTCGTATCCAAAGTTGAGCCAAAAACCGTCAATATTGCCCTTGATCATTCTGATTGGTTCCAAGCAATGCAAGATGAACTCAATGAGTTTGAAAGAAATAAGGTTTGGCGTCTCATTCCAACACCAAAAGATGCCTCAGTCGTTGGTCTCAAATGGGTATTCAGAAATAAAAATGGATAAGGAGGGAAATGTGATTCGTAATAAAGCTCGTCTTGTGGTGAAAGGATACTGCCAGGAAGAAAGAATTGATTATGAAGAAACATTTGCTCCGGTAGCAAGGCTGGAATCTGTTCGAATATTTCTTGCCTATGCTGCACACATGAACTTCGAGGTCTATCAAATGGATGTGAAATGCGCCTTTCTGAATGGAGAACTTGAAGAAATGGTTTACGTGGTGCAACCTCCTGGTTTTGTGAATGAAAAGCATCCAAATCACTGCTACATTCTAGACAAGGCAGTTTATGGTCTGAAACAAGCGCCTAGGGCATGGTATGAAACACTAACTAAGTTCTTAAAGATGTCTAAATTCAAACAAGGTTCGGTTGACCCAACCTTCTTTCGTAAAAAGGAAGGTAACCACCTTATGATAGTTCAAATCTATGTCGATGATATCATCTTTGGCTCAACGAATCCTAGTTTAACAGCTGAATTCAGAAAGCTGATAGAGACTAAATTTGAAATGAGCTCAATGGGTCCGATTAACTTTTTCCTTGGTTTAAACATTAGACAGGGACCCGAAGGCATCTTTATCAACCAGGAGGCATATACCAAGACTCTTCTTGCTAAATTCGGCATGATGGGAGATTCAAAGGTCAAAGTTCCAATGGCGTTCAGCACCAAGCTTACACCATCTTTGGAAAAACCGGTAGTCGATATAATGCTATACCGCCAAATGATTGGTTCCCTGATGTACCTTACAGCTAGCAGGCCTGATATAATGTTTTCTGTGTGTTATTGTGCTAGGTTTCAGGCGAATCCTCGTGAACCACACATGCTAGCAGTGAAAAACATACTCCGATATCTAAAGCGAACCACCTCTCTCGGTCTCTGGTATCCCTCAAACTCAGGTTTCTTTGTTCAAGCCTACTCAGATGCAGACCTTGGAGGATGTGGTTTAGACAGAAAAAGCACCATAGGAGGCTGTCAATTCCTCGACAGGAAATTGGTGAGCTGGCAATCTAAGAAACAAACATGTGTTTCACTGTCTACAGCCGAAGCAGAATATATTGCAGCTGCTTCTTGCACATCTCAAGTAATTTGGATCCAAAGCCAACTCCGGGATTATGGACTCAATATGAAAGAGATCCCACTATATTGTGACTTGGAAAGTGCAATTAGGATCTGTCATAATCCAGTGCAACATTCCAAAACCAAACACATTGCACTAAGATATCACTTCATTAAAAATCATGTAGAAGACGGAAACGTAGAGATTCATTTTGTTAGAACTACTGATCAACTGGCTGACATCTTCACCAAAGCTCTTCCTGAAGCAACTTTTAATAAAATTCTACAAGGGCTAGGTATGATGGAATCGGTGTCATTACCAAAAACTACTTCTCAAAACTAAAAGTTGGAAGCGAAATGAACCGAACGTTCGGGTTCGGTTCACGTGAGTGCCGAAATGAACCGAGCGCTCGGGTTCGGTCCTTTTCACTTGTCTTCGCTTATCACTTAAAGGTAGTTTCTTTGGTTGTACACTTTTTGTACCCTTGTTTCTCAATTATTTCCCTCTTATTTTTCAATTTTTTTTCTTTTTCAAACTTTGTTTTTTTTAAACCGAAATGAACCGAGCGTTCGATCTATTTCGGGTTCGGTTCCAAATTTTTTGTTTGTTTTATTTTGTTTTTCTCTTTGAATCAAAAACTCCAAAAATATTTTTTTTTCTCTATTCGTTAATTTTTTTTTATGTTTTTTTTTATCATTTGTGGATAATCAATGGGGCAGGTATTGTTCTCACATCTTTAAATAGTTAAGTGTCCCGAGAAGCATGCTGTTGTATGTTGTCCAAAGCCTCAACTGATTCTGAATAAAGCCTTACTGACGTGGTATATACAAACCTTGTCTTCCCAATTAGGCTATTATATTTATTCTAATCATGAGCTACCTTACTCTCTTCTCACATGAGATAAGAGTTTTCTGCTTGGTCCTTATTTTAACAGCAGAGGTACTTTGGTTTCTTTACACCATCTCCAATATTTTTCTCCATCCTATTCGCTTCATACACGTAATCCTTGAGACTCTCAGAAATTACCACTGAGGTTTATGGTTACACAATTTCTGTGTTTATGATCTTAGCTTCGTGCCACTACGGGCTAAGTGAAACCCACAATTCAATACCTACTATGCATTGACGGTGAACAATTAAATTTGCTCTAGTTTTCACTAATGAATTAACGAATTCACCCATGGGGTTGTACCTTGAAATCTCTGAATTTTCTTTTTGTGTGATTCTTATGAAATTGTTAAATCCCATAACATTTCTTCCCTTAGAATCCAGTTTCATTTTTTTCTCTAATATTTCACCTAAAAGTATTTTCAACATGCCACTTAAATCTTCTTCACACCTACTTATTCAACAGACCACATTGGTCTCACAAGTACTTCAGTCGATTTTTGTCTTATGTCAAGATCAGGAATTCTGAACTGAAGCGAAAGCCTCCCAAATTAGCCTTATTAAAAGATGCCTTTCAACACTTCTTAATAAGTGTATGATCGTAATTCAACAGGAAACCACACAAACACTTTAAGGTCTCTCTTGACTTTGAAGCAAGAGATTCGTGCCCGGGATCCATTGTTTCGTGTCTTTATTGACATCACAATTTCCCACATATGAGTTGCTTTATTTCTTTTTCTTTTACACTATATGCACGAAAATCTTTTTTATTTTCCATAAATCCGGTTGCGTTAATTACAAGCTACTTTTGGCTATGGAATTTAAGGTTATAAAAGAGATGTGGCTCACAATGTTACACGTGGTCATTTTGCTTTATGACGACAGCTCACTCTAAAGGGATAAGTTGCTGACTCAGCCGAAAGTCTAATCACTTTGATATTTCAAACGGCGCTTGATGGGAAGGCGTGTGACGCGAAACCGTTTTTGACATTTCAAACGGCGCCTGATGGGAAGGCGTGTGAAACGGGACAATCTTTCTCTCTCCTGCGTAATCATTGGGGCTCAAAACTGTCACACATCAATCACCTAAGGAAACGCTTCGCATTTTCCTTGAAGATTTGGGAACATATTTTTCTCTCTCTTCTCACCACGGTAACTTCTACCGTTCTTTACCTCTTTACTACACCAAATATTCAGAGAGCAAGAAAAGATTTGTTTCTCCTACTGTTCATCATCTTCCCCAAATTCTTCTCTTCAATGGCGGACTCCTCTTCAGTTCATGCTACTTCTCACATTCTGCCAATTCGTCCTCAACAAAGCCTGATCATCGATCTCACTCCACAAGTTTACGATGCGTTCATGTTTCCAATCGTGGAATGTCTCAAGCATTCGCCACTGGTTCCAGCACTTACCAAAGTTCAACCTGTTCCAATGGAGTGTCTGTCGCAAATCTTCTCCACAGCCCACTATGACAAGTCTGTCGATCGAATCTTCTTCGACATTCTTGATAACAAGGCCTCCATCTCCAAACAGCGATTCTGTTCGCTTTTAGGGTTTGAACCTGATGAGTCTAGGGTTAACCCTGAATCCATTCCAGTGGGACAGTTGTTCTCCATGTTTTATAACATGGGTTACACTGAAATTATGACGACTGTTACAAAGTTCAAGAAATCCTGCTTACCTCCTCAGTGGAACGGCTTCTGCACCGTGTTGTTCAAAGGGTTATCGGAACGCAGTGCAGGTTCAGACGGGGCGAGTCGTCTGTTTATGACCATTCTCTATGGGTTATACCATGGCATCAATCTCAATTTTGGATCGGTTTTATGGCAGCAGCTGATTCAGAGTCTAGCGTCTACTTCTCGCCATTCAGAGATCTCCTATGCCAGATTATGCACACTGGTCACAAAGTGGGTGATGGACAAGTATCACGTTCCTACTGTTGCTGATTCTCCACTCTCCTCAATCGTAACTTTCCACACTACGAAGATAATCGTCTCTGATTCATCGAAATTTCAGTTCGTTGGCTCAATCCCTGAGTCAATGTATGGATGTGTTCCAAGCGACAGCCGCATTATCAGAACTTACAAGGAGTTTCGTCGCTCAGGTCCCAAAGAGCTCACTCATGAAATGATTCAATCAATCCATGATGCTGATAGGCCTGCTCCCAGGGGAAAGAAACATGACAAGGGAAAAGACAAGAAGGTTGTCAAAGGAGCGAAAGGTCCTTCTCCGAAGCAACGCAAACCTTCCAAGGCAGCTCAATCCCCTCCACCAAAGAAGAGGAAGACTCAACCTAGGCGCAAGCTTATTCTTGCCTCCTCCTCCATCGAATCTGAGGAAGAGAGTTCAGACTCCGAAGAGTCCCTTCAAGGTAATACTCCTCCACGTTCGCCTACACCTGAGGTACCTGTTTCCACTAGACCTGACTCTCCTCCCCCAATCTCCATCTCTATTTCCATTCCCCCCATAACCTCCACTACTCAAATACCACCCACCTCTTTCCCGGTACCACCTCCTATTTCCACTGAAGCTACCACCACAACCACCGCTAGCGTTAGAACCAACGTATCTGATACGGGGGCTCCTACTACAACACCCGAAACCACTCCCACTACCGAACATACATCCGTACCCGAACCTACTTCCACAACCGAGCCTCCACCCTCAGCCTCATCTCCTGCTCACTCAGCAGATAATGAAGAACCTTTCCTTGGAGGAGAGGACATGACGTTTGACTCAGTCTATTACAGTCCGTATCAAATGCAACGCGATGATGATGATGATGCTCCAGTCACCAAGAAGCATCTCAAGGAGCTTCATGAGAAAATCGATTCTCTCATTACTTCCTCCTATTCTTCCTCACGATCTACTATCTCAGAGGCTGCTATTCAGGGGATCGTTGATACGTTTACTAAGGCTCATGAAGCCTCTATCAACTCTGCCATTGCCGCTATCGATGCCTCTACCAAGGCGTGTGCTGCTGCGACCGAAAAAGTCGAAAAACTATTTGTTGACGCTACTTCTATTTTGCAGTCTTTACAGGAAACCGCTGATTCCAATGTAGAGAAGCTTGACTCTCTGGCCACCTCAGTTGCCTCGAACTGCAGTCATTTGCCAGTCTTCGTCAATCTCTCAGCGATGACAACAAATTGTTCCAGGCGATTGTTGAGGAGTGCCTAACAAAGCTGCAAGAAGATCTCGCTTTAGAGAACTCAGTGATGGATGCTCTTGCTCGCAAAACCACTGTTCTCAAGGTCAAGAGTCTTCATCTTTTCCAATCTAAAAAGGAAGTTGCCTCTCTTCGATCTGAGCGTGCGGTTATTTCATCGTGTGTTTCGGATGTCCACGCCGCCCTTTCCAACATCATTGAAGCACATGATCCGATCCTGAATTACTCAGCAAGGCGCACTCTCGCAGAGAAGCTTGCTCCTAACCTTGTGTGACAACCCGAAATTTCCATTCTGAACTAACCATTTGAAACCAACAGAAGTAGAACAGTTACAGTGAAAACTTAGATTTCGAGTATAAGTTTGGCAGTTTTCAGGATTTTACACTTAAGGAGATATTAGGAGAGTGGATGCACTAGGGTTTTGTGCAAAACTGTTATTCCAATACACTAGGACATTAGAGTTCATTCCAGGAATAAAAATATTTTCTGCCAAAAATATCTCAGGACTATAAATAGAATTTTGAACCAAATTGGTTCATTTGTTGTATTCCATTTCGAGAAAAGTCAAAATTCTCTCTCACGGATCTTCGGGTTTTTATCCCAAAGTGTGAGTACTTCGATCTAGTTATGTTATATAGCTTAGATTGTTTTTAGAAACACCAATTACATATCAAATCTGTGAGATTCAGGAGTTTACCGCCCAAGAACGTTCTTGGAGAGTAAACTCCGATAAGTGGCTTAAATGCTACCTAGTCCTTTCCCCGTGATTTGTAACAACCTTAGACTTGTATGCTAGTGTGTATATGAATAGAAAACATCAAAATCGGATTAAGACCCCAAGATTTGGGAGTTTACCGCCCAAGAACACTTGGGGAGTAAACTCCATTTTAAGGTCCTAAAAGGTTCCAATGACCCTCAAAGCTTTAGAACTCGAACTAGAACCCACCATCGCATGCTTAGGACACCAAAAGCTATTAGAAACAATGATGAAAGTGAGTTCACGGCCAAGGAGCTTCTTGGGCCGTGAACTCCATGTTTAGGTGCCAAAATGCTTTGAAACACTTCCTTAAGCCAAGAGACAAATTAGGACAAGTACCATAGTGTGTTTGCGGCTAGCAAACACCACTAAAACACCAAGAAAAGGGAGTTTATGGCCCAAGATATTTTAGGGCCGTGAACTCCAATATATGGTGCCAAATGGTGCCATAATTCCTCGTAAAGCCTTGAACAATTGCCTAGAACATATCCTATGTGAGTATGGGACTTGAAAGCATCATAAACACCCTCCCAAGGGAGTTTACGGCCGTAAACTCCAAGGGAATATGGTCCCAGGGCCGTAAACTCCTTAAAGGAGTTAATATGACACCCAAACACTTGATTTAGCCTTGAAACAATTCACCACATGAGTTGTATAATTGTTAGACTTCATTTAGGGGCTTTTTTGAGAGTTTACGGCCGGGAGTTTACTCCCCTGGGCCGTAAACTCAAAGACATATGGTCATTTGACCATAAACTTCCATTAGAGGCATTGCACTCCCTTGTTGCAACCCATTAGCCTCCTAGCACTTGACCAAAAGTGTTTTCCTCGCGTTTAAATGTTTATACTTGTATAATTAGTGTTTTAATCACTAATTATTTATATACATATGTCTTCATATGTAAGTAGGATCATTGTGTGTGTCTAAAGTCTTCACTTGACACCAAGCACTTGTCCGATCCTTCCATACGATAACAGTCCGTTCAGTTCCATTCACTTACTACAGGTGAGTTCATACCCCTTAACTAATGTTTTAAACTATTTTTAAATGTTTTATAGGGGGGATACAAGTAGAATCATGCTAGTTATTATATCAATCACATGTGATTAATAAGTAGAATTATGCTAGTTATTATATCAATCACATGTGATTAATATACAGCATTCAAATGATTTGGCTACTCATTAGCCGTTTTACCAAACAGTTTCCTTCAAATGATTTTTATAAACATTTTATATGTTTTAAACTCCTTATTACACTGTACATTTTACTCTGTATATCACATTTCAAACTTATTTACAATTGTGTTTCAAACAAATGTTTCTTTATACTAAACTGTTTTATAGATTGACATCAAGTCGATCTTTTCTTAAGATAATATTTATGTTCAAATGTTTTACAAAACTTATTTATGCTTTTATATTATAAATTGCGTGCCTCTATATGTATAGTTATATAAGAAATGTTTAAAAGACTTAGGAAGGCTATCCACCCTATTTCCTTTTCGCGCTTGAGATGTGGTCTGGTGGGATATCGGGTACTCGTCCGAAGGTCGTTTAAATATTAGTTATATATCATGTGTACATATATAGTCATAAAAGGTCCTTCCAGTTCATCCCATGCCCTTGGGTAGCAAGGGTTTACATCCATGTCCATACGTACCAGTTAGATTACTAGTAAACTGCCATATGGTTAGTTTAGGAAGATACTAGAACAATTACTAGAACGCGACATCATACAATGAGTCAGTTCATTCATGAGTCAATACTTTCTAGAACATTACATTACATTACATATACAACTATACTAGGAAGAGAACATATTCAACGATACTAGAACGAGTACATTACTATACTTGCTAGATAGAGAGAGAACACACATTACCGCTAGCACACGTCGAACATTTCCATACATTACACTTACATTAATACGTTCATAAAATTGTGATCCACTGTATCGGAGCATGCCTTAAATGTCATGGCCTGAGTTGTAGCCAGAGTCTCTTGAAGGGAGAGCGTGAGTTTGTGTATAGATCTATACTGGATTGACTATCCTACACCTTGCTGCTAGCTACAGCGGGATCTGCAGGTCTGCGGGTGCCAATAGTCATACATTTTTACGACTATACCTTGTCGTTGTTACCAGTCGATACTATGGTGCAATTAATCACATGATGCCTTAATATAAATCCGGTTTAAGGTAATTAGTACAGCAGTAGTTCTTATAGCGCTACGTTTTAGTACTACATTAATTTTCCCTGTACATATATTTAGTGATCCTTTCACTTAAACTATAGATGTAAAAACTATATTTTGTTAATAATAGTTACACTTGGGAAAATTACACACTTTTACAAGAAACGAACATATAGAACAGTTAAGTCTTGGTAGAAGACTACATAGAGATCAGTTAAGTCTTGGTAGAAGACTCCCTGTTATAATAGTAGGAATCATAGGGATTTCTAGGGTTTTTCAAACGTTTACAGTTGTTTTACAAACATTTTCATACTTACAGTTCATCTACATTTTATACTTACAGTTCATATACAAATTCTTACATACAAATTAAAACACTAAATACTTATGATCTCACCAGCTTCAAAGCTGATACTCGCTTTCAAAATTACTTGTATCCTTAGGTCATCATAGACAGGTACCGATGCAAGGAGAAAGGAAGATGGAGCTTGTTCAAGACTCATCTTTCATTTTGATTTATGCTTTAGTGTTAATCAAAATTCAATAGAACATACTTGTATAATAATTCTATTATTAATGCAATGGATGATGTTGTTGCTTGTTTACTACTTTTCATTGTTGTGATACTATACATGACGTCCTCCGCCCCAAAACGTTTCCGCCGTTCTTGGTTTTGGGGTGTGACACCTTGCCTTACTAAGCAAACTTGAAGGGCTTCTTGAGTTCGTGGCCCATCCGAAACATGGGGCAGTAGATGTGTCTCAACCGCCTCCCACTTCCACAGCAACTAAAGCAACCGAACCTCCTCCACCAGGTCAACCATCAGGTTCGGGTGTCAAAGACAAAGGAAAGAAGATTGTTGAAGACAGTGATGATGATGATAAAGATACCATCGCTGATCTCTTAAAGAAACAAGGTCGGGATAAAGATACGGACATGAGCACTCGCATTGCCAGAGAGTTCGAGGCGAACGAAAGAAAAATGAAGGAGGCTCATCACCTTCTTGAGAGTAGGAAAACTCTTTTTCCTCCGTGGACTCTTGAGAAGATTTTAAAAGAGGCAATTGAAGCTCCCAGCATTCTGTGGCTCGAACCAGTGATTTCATTGGATCGAATCAATTCTGTCGATTCTCAGTTCGATATGCCATTGACCCGAAAAGCCTTCATCTTCCATGCTTTTGATAATGTTGTTGATGTTCCTCATCCTCATCCAAAGGTTGATAGGGAGCTTGTCGAATTCTATCTGAAGTCTGCTCAACCTCAGTATTAGACATGGAGCGCTCAGAAAATTATCAACGTTCGGGTCCTCAAGCCGTTTCGTGAGGGGAACTTCATGAACGTTTGGTTCAAAGTACTAAGGGGTTCTGCTAAAACCGAACACGCTATATCACTTGCTGATCTTCCCAACCTGAATCCACATGATTGGATTATTTTGCATAACATCCTCCTCACCAACGAAGCTGAGTATGGTCCAACCATTGATCACTTCAAAAGAATGCCTGTATGCTACATTATGGAGGTTGCCAAGATGGATCAGGAGATCACTAGCATCTTCAAGAAAAAGCCTACTATCTCTCCTGTGGGCTCTGCTAGTGATTTGAACATGATGCAGATGGGAAGAATCGACCCAAAGCGGAATTTTGTCATGTTTACAAGAAACGAAGGCCAAAAATGCCTGTTCGCCTTGTCAGATAAGCACCTTTACACCACTGCATGCTTGGAACATATTCTGGGAATCATTCATCGATGCAAGCAGAATTCAGCAGATGACAAGAAGTATTTTGATGACATGATTCAGTGGTACATTCGCTTCAGACAGACCATCCTTGCTCTCATCCCACGTCTGTTTGAAACCACTAAGAAAGTTCCTGCAGCTGGAGCCAGCAAGCCGAAGTGACAGTCTCGCTCCAATTGACGCAAAGGGGGAGATTGTAGGGTCTGAAAGGTGTTGCGTCTTGGGCTCACTCTTTAGTCCATTTTGTCTCCGGGTTGGGCATGTCCATCCGTGAGTTATATCTAGGGTTTTGTATTTATAGGTGCTTGCATGCATCTTAGTACGTAAGATTTGGAAGTTTATTACTCTAAAAGATTTGATCTTTATCGTTTGTAACCCTAACAGCCTCTACAGCGGAAGTTCTTTATCGAGCTCTGCTGAGACTTGAATCAATTGAATCATTCGACATATTTTGATTCATTCTTGTGTTTATATTGCTGTTTTTCGTTTTTGTGATTAACCTGTTAGAAGATCTAAACGATCAAGGAGTTTCTTAACTCATCAGTATGTATTCCTGTCCATGTGAATTTGTCATAACCATAATCATAAGACAAGGTTTGTGACAAATTCAAACTCATATGGGCTGAACTTGTTCAATCTTTATTTCCTGCCACCTGGCAGCACAAGGGCCTACCATGTCTTCCAGGTAGTCAACCAACTCACCCATAGAGATCAATGTACATTCTATTGATCAAGGTACTTCGCCTTTATGCAGTCAAATGAGAACTCATAAAACTCACATGCATAGCTAACTTAACTAGAATGGCATATAAACAAGAATATGCCAACACGATAGGTTACAAACCTCAAGTCTTGTACTAGTGATAAACTATTCTTGATTAGTTCTTGAAACTTTTCAAGACCATTAACACTCCCACTGACCTCTTGACATATAAGATTCTCTTGTCATGACACATTCCTTGTGAAACAAGTACTCAAGAGTTAGTGCGAATTCCTATCAAGACAAAACACTTCACACAGTTGGTCTTAGTTGGTCTTTGTCTTATCAAAGAGTTAGTGTGAATTCCTATCAAGACAAAACACTTCACACTTGATGAGTGTTTCAAACTTACTAAGACATATCACTCAATTTCACAATCTTGTAGTACGATTCTAAGACTTGATTTTGGAACGAAGTATGATTAACTTTTTGATTTGACCACTTCAACAATTCTCGATTCCTCTTCTTGGCCACACTAGTGCACTAAGATTTAGTTAGATGATCAATTGTGATATGGTTTCATAATGAATGAGACGATCACAAAACATGATACTAAAGTACTCTCCCATCTTTTCAGATTGGAGAAACTTTTATCTTTTTGCCTAATTGATTCTTCTTATTCGTTCTGCCATTCATCAAAACTTTTCAATGATTCAGAATTACACTTAATCTTGTAAGCATAACCACATTTACTATACTTTTAGTAAATCATGAGGTATAATCTTATTGTTATTTTGTGGTGGACTTGACCAGTGCACAACATTGCATACCAGATCTCCTAGTCTTTACTCACATACTTATGTGAACAATTAATTAGTTTTAATTTCCTAAGTACCAAGATTTCCATAGATCAAATGACTCAAATCATATGATTCCAAGCTTTTTTCCAATTGAAACTCAGACGATGGGAATCTTTCCTTACTTAGAAATTACGACACTACCATAAATAACATAACTAAGAATCACTTCCACTTAATATTGCTTATAATAGAAACACACAAGCATTAATTTTCACAAATGGCGTTGTAAGGAGATATAAATAAGACAAAACTCAAATTTTATTTTATTTATAAAAAGGTGCTGAAAACTTATCCTTACAACGCAAATTCAAATGAAAACTATGCTATTACATATTCCTAAGCAATCTGTCATAACTCTAAGCATCATCTCAAAAATCCGATCATCGAATCATGCGATCGAAATCCATTTCTTCGCGATTAGAATCAGATTACTTCTTCCTTTAAGCTTCATTTCTTTTCTTCGATCCTACAACACATCAAAATGCAATCTTATCACATCATGTATTAAGAATCTCCAAATAGGAACTTAATAGAGTTAGATAGTGGATTTACCTGAAGCGGAGTCATATATCTTGACTCTCCCATCCTCTTGATCCGTCAGGTAGGTGCGGTAGCTTCGCAACCAATGCCCCTTCTCTTAGGAGTAGAAAAAAATGGACTCCCTCAGAATGGTACACGGGACAATCTCAGACTTAGCCTTTCTCTTGCGTAGAGAAAACTTTTCTGGACTTCCAATGTTGCCATTGTCCATGGAAGTATGGAAGGTTGATCTACCAGACAAATTTTCTTGACCAGTGCGCCAAATCATTGCTGATTCAGCAACAATAAGAAAATACGTAAGATCATTGAGGTTCACGTCATGGTCTATCATATAGTACTCTCTAATGAACTCACTATATGATTCGGGAAGTGATTGAAGAACCAAGTCAACATCCAACTTCCATGAATGTGTGACATCATCTCTAAGATGTGTGCACACACAGACTTTCCATTTTCGTGTTTACTTGCCAATAGGGCTTGAGTGATCTTGAACTTTTCAAGTCTTCGAACTTGTGGGTCAGGGAGAATAATTGGAGGTGGTGGAGGAAGTGAAGTTCCACTTAACCATAAACAAGGGATTGATCTTTCACCTTGATCATTATGTGCACTTCCACTTTTATGAGGAAAAATTTTTCCAAAGGATTTGGGAAGACCATAGTTGTCATAACTAGACATCTACAAGACGGGAGAAAATACAAGTTAGTTGATTGAGTCCTTAATAAAACACCCAAATGAGATATTAAGGCTAGGATCCAACATAATATTCTACAAATTGGAAGAGGGATGTCGTAATCCAGCTGTAGAATATTTGAAGGTAGGTAAATGACGATTTACCAATTTCCACCTTGAAAAATGAAAATTAGGTTTTAAATGAATTGAAATTCCTAGATCTTTTGAGATTCATTGGACTTTTCAATGGCATGTTTAATCTCGATTATGCCCTTCAAGTTTGTGACTTGGATGCCGAGGATCACAAAAAAGGTGTGGATAACCATGCAAATATACTTGGTACCCTCAATGTCACTATCACCTAATCAATGTACCGGTTAGCCACACACGCTCCATTGATCTATGACAAACATCGAGTCACCCTTTGCCACTCTTTCCAGTCCCAAATTAGTGTGTCGGTTAAACACACACGGTCCACTAACGTCTCGACAAGGTGCAAAGTGTAATTTAATGGAATAGCACCAATTCCACATTTTTATTAAGTAACTAAGATTTTGGGAATTTATAAAAGTGTTTAGTTACATTGTATTTCATTATACTTATAATGGAAGGTTGTGTCCTATCCTACCCATTCGACTAACGACCCTCCACTACTCAAGAGTGCGGTGGGTAAGAGTTGATACCCAATAACGGTCATTTTACAGGTCGCTTCCTTAAACACCCCTTATAGACCAGCTTCGTGAATGAGTATTACTAACGGTAAGGCTGACTCGTTACTCATAAATATATAATATTAGATTTTTAATTTTATATAGTATAAGGGTGTATTTTACACTTTTAAAATACTATGTCGTCTAATTTAATAAATTATACATTTAATTTAATTAAATATGAACCATTACATTACGGATTTATTAATTCTCTTTTAATTATACACTTAATTAATTTAATAAAACCATAAGGGTGTTATTTGAACTTTTCAAAATACTAGGGTGTAGAATTTAATATTTCAAAATTAATACTTTTTAATTAAATGTTAAATTCCAAAACTTGAGGACAAATTTTGAAACTTTTCAAAATATCTTTTAGATCAAATTTGAAAAATAATTAAATAATCATATAATTAATATTTATCACATAATTTGACTTAATCTATTTTCTTCCAAGATAATTCAAATCAATTTACAAATAATCAATCTTTATCTTATAAAACAAGTAATTATCTTAAATTGATAATTATCCTTTAATTTGGTTAGGATAACAATTACCATGACAGAAAAATCTGATTTTAATTTGAAAAACCAATTTATGGTAATTATCCAAAGTAAATTGAGGCAAAATTTTCGAAATCTACAGTCTGCACTGCACTCATGTCATGAGCACTATTCTCATGTCATGAGTCTAGTCAGAGTCCAAAAACAATTTTTTTTTCAACTTCGAAAATTTAACCTTTGCATCAAATACAATAGAAGAACACCCTAGGTTCTGATATCACTGATGGGTTTTAAGCAATACATCAATCCTATGGTGTACATGAAAACCCTAATGCTTGGATCTAGTTCTTTCTAAGTGTACATGCAATAATCTTCCAAGACTTGAAAAAACCTAAAAACAACATATTAATTTCGAATACAACGAAAGATATTAGGGTCTAGATCTTACCTTGATTGTTATGTAGCAATAACAATCACAAAACTTCTTGGTCTTGACTTCTGAAAGCTTAGTGCCTCAAATGTTGCACCTCTAATGGAGTCACAAACACCATAAGCAACAAGATGAACAATGAGAGAGGGAAGAGGCGCCAAAAATGTCCTAGGGTTTCTCTTAGAAGGTTAGGGACCTTTTTGGCTTGCCCAAGGGTTCCTTTTATACTTAGGCTTCTAGGGTTATCAACTAGGAAACCCTAATCCAACTGCTTAATCCTTAAGCAGCCTAAAGACCCTTGTAGAAGGCCTTTAGACGATTTCTATATGGACCTCCATATAGAATTCGTCCATGCTTTCTTTATGGATCCTAAGCCCAACTTTGTAACTATCTTATAATTACAATATCAGTACCCTTTATTTAATTAATCTCTTTTAGCCACCAAATTAATTCTTAATTAATTCTTGACTAATATTAATTAAACAATATGATTTCTCCTTTAATATATTATTATTATAATATATTAATAAATCATAATTAATCCTCTTTCTCTTTAATTCATCCTATCAGTTGCTATTGTGAAGGCAACCCAAAAGGACCATGCTCATAATCGGGTCAAGTACATAACGAAATAGTTATGGGCTTAGACACCTAATCCAACACTCTTGTGATCCGTGTAAATATTACAGCGGACCCCCTAAAGGTAATTCCTCCAAATCTTGAGAGCAAAAACCACCGCTCCCAACTCAAGATCATGTGTCGGATATCTCGTCTCATGCGGCTTCAGATGCCGCGAATCATAAGCTATCACTCGTCCTCTCTACATGAGGATTTCTCCCAAGCCGGTGATGGATGCATCACAGAAAGCCACAAAATCCTCAATTCCCTCTGGGAGGGTCAAGACTGGGGCCTCACAAAGTCTCTGCCAAAGGGTCATAAATGCATCACAGATCCTGGTCTTTCATACATATGTTAGAGGCCAGATCCTGGTCTTTCATGCAAGTATCACAAAGATAACTAGCATCATACATAACATATTATAGTGGTTCAGCATTGGTACCTTCGACCCATGGTTACAATGAGGAGAGTCACCTCATAGTCAGACGTAATAGTTATGGCAACATGCTGCTCCAAAAACCGGCCAACTCTATCGGTCACCGTTACAAATAACAATGACCAACACTCAGACTACATGTTAACATACCACAAGTACCCTTAGGTCAAATTCAACGGTCAAAAGTCAACCCAGCTATTCACCACGTCGTGGTCTCCTTGGCCATGTCTTGGCTTCAAACTGACAAAACGAGCAGGTCTTGACCAAGCCACCACGTCGTGGAAACCTCAACCACATTGTGGTGATGATTCTGGATAGCTTAAGCCATTGAATCATTTCCTTCAACTACAACAGCTCCATGTCTCAGATATGGTCCTTTCTAGAGTCTTTATGGGTAAAGTTTCCAACTTTATCCCTCAAACCCCTCCATAAGCCAAATTCCCAACCCTAACCACTAATGGTGACTTAATGCATCAAGATCCTCATTAACCACCAAATTCGTAGAGTTTCACCTCCAAAGTTTCTAGAAAGATTTCACACTCTAAAGAGACCTTAAAAATCATGGCTTTATGGACTTACATGTATAAACCATGCATTATCCATTTTAGGTCAAAAATAGGGCTTAAAGACCAAAACCCCGTGCATGACATCAAAACTTGATTATGATTCAGATCCAAGACACTAGATGCTATATTTGATCTAGAGATTCATAGAATTGCAAAATTTATTAGATTTCGTTACTTAAGTCCATCAAAGCATGGAAAAGGGAGACTAAAACAGTAGATCTAGCCACTAACAAGGAAAGGTTGAGTCTTGGACACTAACCAAGGTCCAAGAGATATGTTAGCTGAAGAAATGATGCTTTCCAAGCAACCACCTCACCAAGAGCTTCCTTCTCTTTCTAAAAATTACCAAAAAGCACCAATAATGAGCTCACAGCTTCAATCGAGACTAGAGTTAGGGTCTTTGAGTTTGGGAAGAAGATGGAGGCTGAAACCCTAGCCTTAGTGTTCCTTATACAGGGTTAAACACCAAAAATTAGGGTTTTCACTAAAACACCTACCATGTTGTGGTGCCCTAAGGCCATATCGTGGCAGAACCATTAAATCCTGTGATCCAAATGTTGGGTTATGAGCATTCTAACACTCCTAAGTGTACATGCAACCCTAAATACCTTGGATCTATGTTTTCTCTATTATACATGCCAATAAGAACTTCCAAGGTATTATCCTAATCTAGCATACAAAACAATGAGTGTAACAAGATAGAATACATACCTCTTTGATGTAGAAAGTCTTCATGAAGCTTGAGTGCCTAGTGCCCCAAGTGTGACACCTCAAATGGTTCACACAACACCAAATCTACTTGGAATAACTTGAGAGAAATCTACACTTCATGAAATCGGCTAGCCCTTCTATTACTCACACTAGTCGCCGATTTTGTCAAGAATAAGATCTTTATATAGTGTTACAATTAGGGTAAACCCTAATTGTCATGACTTTCCATTTCCTTAGATCCATTGTGACAACCCGGAATTTCCATTCTGTACAAACTATATCACTTCAATAGAAGTTGTAGCAGTCACAGTTAATTTTCAGACTTTTCGCGTAAGTTTGAGTAATTCAGGGTTTACACTTCCGGAAATATCAGGAGAGTGGGTGCACTAGGGTTTTGTGCAACACTGTTATTCCAACACTCTATTATATTAGAGATCATTACAGGAATAAAAATATTTTCTTCCAAAAATATCTCAGGACTATAAATAGAATTCTGAACCAAATTTATTCATTATTCACATTTCCAACTAGAGAAAAGCCATTTTCTCTCTAACGGATCTTTGGGTTTTTATCCCAAATTGTGAGTACCTCTTTCTAGTAGTTTTTATCCCAAATCATTAGATCTAGGAGTTTACTCCCCAAGGTGTTCTTGGGCGGTAAACTCCTGAAACGAAGCTTAGACCGACCCTTGTGTTATGCAACTGCCTTAGACTCATATGTAAATGTGTTAGGGACATGAAATCAAGCAAAAACCACCCAAGTTTGGCAGTTCACGGCCCAAGAGGTTCTTAGGCTGTAAACTCTAATTTCAAGCACAAAATGGTACTTTTAAGGCTCTAAAGCCTTAGACAATTACCTAGACTTGTTCCCAATAAATCAAGGGCATTAAACACATGAGAATCACCTTTCAAATTGAGTTTACGGCCATGACATGGTTCATGGGCCGTAAACTCCTTAAAGGGGCACCAAAGTGTGCCTAATGCCTTCATATGCTTTAGATAAAAGTCTAGAACCTATCCTTCATATGCAAGAGACTTGAAAACAACAAAAACACCATTCCAAGGGAGTTTACGGCCGTAAACTCCAAAGGAAATGGCCTTAGGGCCGTAAACTCCTAATTGGAGTGTTTCTAGACCTTAAACCCTTCCAAGAATTTAAGCACCAAGTTGGAATAATTCTAGGAATCATTTGGAACTTCAAAACACCCATGGTTAGGAGTTTACGGCCATAAATTCAAGCGCTTACAACCGTAAACTCCATGTGTGTTAGTATATGAGGACTAAACTCATATATGGGGTCCTTTGGAACCCTAAACACAAGTACCTTGTCCCACAATAGCTTAGATGCAATCCTTAGGGCTTAAAACACTTATATAAAGTGTTTATTATGTCTAGGATGTCTTAACATTATCAATTAGTGATTTGAGACTAATTGAGTGCATATATGTGTGATTATATGTTCATTAGGATCATAGTGTGTGTACAAGTCCTCGCTTGACACCTAGCAATCCTATACCGTTCAATTCATCCCGATCACCAACTACAGGTGAGTTCATACCCCTTAATCAATGTTTTAAATGATTTTAAATGCTTTAATGGGGGGAATACAAGTAGAAAACAGTATGTTATTAAATCAATCTTATGTAGTTTATAACTTTGTTTTTCACTCAGTAGATTTCACATATTTCAAAAGGTGTTACATAAAATGGTTTTCTATCTTAAAATAACTTGATAACAAAAGTATTAGTTTTGAAATGTTTATTAAAATGACATCAAGTCATTCTTAATTATTGTTCAAAACTCCTAGATATCTTGCAAAACCATTATTTTACATTCTTGAACTAAACTATGCATATACACTTATATTGGTATTGATGTTATAGTTTACACCTTTCATTCTGTTTCCCACACCCTTGAGTAGTAAGAGTGTATAAACCTACTTCAACAACCATTTACCTTTCAGTAAATTATCATAGGGATAATTTGTAGATATCAAACATAATTCCTATTACAAGGAATCACACAAGAGTCAGTTCATTCATGAGTCTTTACGAGTACCTTACCTGATACATGAGTACCTTTACATATGATTACATGAACACATTACATGAATACCTTTACGTGGATACATCTACCTGTGTATACTTACATGAATACTTGAAACTCGATTCGTGAACAGGATTTAATAGTACCTTCAGTAAATCATTCCAGCTCATCCCAGTTCAACGGGAGTCAGTTACGGGACTAACCATTCTTGGAACCTATTGTTCGCTACAGAAGTTAATTGGACAATCTTCGGATGTTCATTAGTTTATCTATTTCGCTTATAGCAATGTAGAGTCAGTTACGGGACTAACCATTCCTGGAACCTACTGTTCACCACAGAGGTTAATTGGACAATCTTCGGATGTTCATAGGGTTGTTATTACATATATTAGGAGACAGTTACGGGACTAACCATTCCTGGAACCTACCGTTCGCTACAGAGGTTAATTGAACAATCTTCGGATGTTCATTAGGTTATTTACTTTGACTACAGCGATGTAAAGTCAGTTATGGGACTAACCATCCCTGGAACCTACTGTTCGCCACAGAGGTTAATTGAACAATCTTCGGATGTTCATTAGTTTATACCTTTCGTTTCAGCGATGTCGTGTTATCCCTGGTATCCCAAGGGTAATACTTTAATGGTTATATTTTCCTATTTACTTTATTTCGTGATATATTCACATAAACGATGAGTTAGACTAGTTACTGTTTGTAGTAGTCAAAAAGAATGAAAAACTATCATTTTACTTACAAAACATTCGGGTCTTAGTAGAAGACTACACTTCATACTTATAGAAAATAAGGGATTTTCTAGGGTTTTTCATACTTACATCAACATTTTCTTTTAAAGGTTTACATGGCCTTCATGATAGATTTTCATAAGCAAGACAATGACACTTAAATACTTAAGAATTCACCAGCTTTAAAGTTGATACTCTCTTTCAAAATAACTTGTATTCTCAGGTCAACAGTAGATAGGTACGATGGCCAGGTTTTGAGAAGACGGAGCAGACAAGACTCGTCTTTTATTTTGATTGTATATTTTTGGTGTCTTACTACAATGAAAGAACACACATGTATTAAAACTCTACTTGTAATGCAATGGATGATGTTGTTGCTTGTTTATTATATTACATTGTTGTGATACTGTACATGACGTCCTCCACCCCTGAACGTTTCCGCCGTTCGTGGTTTTCGGGTGTGACATCCATGGGTTCAAATACACCATGGAGCATTCATGGACCATCCTATGGGTTTTAGCCCAACTTGATTATCCATGGAGCATTAGCCCACTATACAAGTATGGATGATTTACACAATCAACCCATATATTTAATTAGTCTTCTTTTGATCACTTAATTAATTATTGATCAATACTAATTAAATAATCTTATTATTCTTATTATTAATATACTAGAACTTATAATATATTAATAACCACAAGTGTCTTATTTCTCTCATTTTAGTCTATCCAAATGCATGATGCCATGCAACCCAAATGGACCATGTCGGGTCGGGTCAAGTCTTACCAATTATAGTTATGGACTTAGACATTAATCCAATAGTCTCCCACTTGGATAAGTCTAACACTATTATTGTGTATGACTTCAAGAACCGACCGGCAATCGTAGCTCTCAAAAGCTTTTGTCGAACTCTGACCTTGTAGATGAACTCTGACCTTTGTCAATGACTTGTCCATTAGATAAGGGATCATATATTCCTCCATTCTAGATATCATATGGACTGAGACATTGATTATAATCATTCTCTCTGTCCATTTGTTATTTTCCGATTTCCGATTTATGATGACTGACTAATTGAACAAATCAAATCAGTCCTGGCCCGGCCGAGCACTTGCATTTGTCATCATCAAATCATTGAGGGGCCCACAGATATCGCTTTTATCCCGAAGGTAAAAGGAAT
This sequence comes from Lactuca sativa, assembly GCF_002870075.4. Lineage (NCBI taxonomy): Eukaryota > Viridiplantae > Streptophyta > Magnoliopsida > Asterales > Asteraceae > Lactuca > Lactuca sativa. Next base: position 196,492,120 of record NC_056627.2, read on the forward strand.
GGATAAACTTCGACTCATATGGCTTGTTCTACTACTTGTTGAATCATACACAAAGACACGTTTTATAGCACCGAGTTACCAAATGCGTTTTCGTGCAATCAATGTACTATCAACTCATAGTAACAACTCATATCTCTAGGTTTGAAGAATATAAGATATTATCGTCTCATGATCACTCGTGATAAAATCCAGGAAGTGATTCCAATGAGCGCGGGTTGAATCCAATACTCAGAACTTATGAGCACTCATGAGTGTTGTAGCCCTTTGTCCAACATCTTAAACCTCTACAAGCCAACCCATGATAATCTTAATATCTACTTCCAACATATGACCGACTGTGGATAGTTTGAATAACTTAGTCATTCCAGAAGAATAACCCAGTTTATTCGGGAAGTCAAAACATGCAAAGTGAAACACAATAATAATTGAATCCAATATGGTATCAAAACCTATGAACATAAATAAAACACCTTTTATTTATCACCATATGATTACACATTATTCATTGTATAATGTTTCAGCTATCAACTTTATTCTTGAATTTAAAACAATAGTTGTCCCATGCTCCAAGCATGTACACTATGTTTTCTAAACACTAGTCATGCCATACACCAAGTATGCATACTATGTTTGTCTATGATCTTTACTTTGTGAACTAGATCCATTGAACATAACTTCAATGATTCTCTTTTCACACTTCCAAATCCTTACTGCAAATACAAGAATTCCAAATTCATGTCATTTACTGAAATCTGTTAGATTCTAAACTTATATGCATTGATCCTCTTGTAATGATTATGCACAAAATCAGAAAGACTTGACAACAATCATTACAGAGTATTCCAAAGGAGATCAGCTCCTTGGAAACATCCTTCTTGCATTAAGTTTCCTAATCTTAAACAGATTGAAATTTCTAACTTTGAAACATTTCCAGATTCCATTTTGACTATGACTTCTGAACAAGAGTTGCCTCCTTACAGACTATGTCAATATGGTCCTTCCAGAATTATCACTATACTTCCAACTGTCCTTGAGCACCCAATCTTTGGTAAACCATAGATTGTCCTCGACAATTGTTTAATCCTTTTAGTCATATCCAGTTCTAAACCTTTTCCCTTCTTAATGCCCCAGGCATTTGGAAAATTTTAGGAAGGATGAATATAGCACATGTAATCGATCCTTATCCGAAGCATATGGGAATCGATTCATGATGTCTCACATAAAGACTAAACCAGTCTTTTGCTATAACATTTCCATTTCAATTTGCCAAGTTCTCATAATTCAGATTATGAAAAGGGATGTCGTAATCATAATAGAATTTTAGAACGCAAATAATGGACTCATATACAGAATTTCCTTATGTTGAGCCATTCCAACATGAAATTCATATATATCCTTGACTAACTGATTAAAACCTCACCATCTAAGCTTATAGATTTGAGATGAAGTATAATTTCCTCTCCCTTAAATATAGCAAAACAAATCTTTCCCAATTGAAACTTTTGTTTTCTATAATTGACATTGCTAACTTGCAATACTTATCATAATTATCATGCTCCCACTAACATGATGATTATTAGCATAACACTTATGCTCCCACTAGCTTTGACATGTACTCAGAAATCAGCTCACTTTCTTACCAAAGTTCTGATTTCTGATACTAGATTTTTTTGATAAAACTTTATCAAAATCATACACCTTCCCTTAGATAGCACACTTGTGTGTCTAAACAATTATGAAGAGGGATGCCATAATCATAATGGTTAGACCTTTTTGCCACTTCTCACAAGTCTAGGTTATTGTGCCGGTAAACCACACACGCTCCACTAACGACTTTGAGAATGCAAATATCACAATTACTATCTAGCTAAAATCTACTTTAGTGAAAGTGTTTCCTCACCATCATTTTCATGAATCGGAGAGAAACCTTATGACACTTAGATTTAATGGTGTATGTGTTCTTATCCACGTGAATTGTCAAAACCATAGACACAAGACAAGGATAAAGACAAATCCACACTCATATGGATTGAACTCAATCTTAATTTCTTGCCACCTGGCAGCTCAAGGGCCTGCCATTGCTTCCAAGTTGTTGTGCAACTAATTGAGAGCTCTAAGAACTCATATGCAAAGCCAACTTTGACTGGAATGGGCATAGAATATGTCAACACGATAGGTTATAAACCTCAAGTCGTGTGCTAGTGAAGAACTTCAGGTTTTATTCTTGATTAGTTCTTGAGACTTTCAAGACCTTTAAGACTCCCACTGTCCTCTTGACATATAAGACTTTCTTGTCAGTTATTCAAGAGATAGTGTGGATTCTAATCAAGACAAACACTTCACAAAATTGGCCTAAGTTGGTCTTTGTTTTATCCAAAACATCACAACTTACCAATTTCAAATGTACAAGAGTAGAAAACTTTTACTCTTACATTTTACAAGTGTTTTAAACCTTCTTTAAGACATGTCACTCAAGTTACAATCTTAGAGTATAACTCTAAGAATTGTTTTGGAACGAAGTATGACTCATCTTCTTGATTTAACCACTTCAACAATTCAAGTTCCTCTTCTTAGTCATAAGAATGCACTAAGATTTTCCTTAGAGAACTAATTTTGATATGGTTTCTTAATCATTAAGATGATCACAAAACTGATACTAAAGTACTCTCCCATCTTTTCAGATTTGAGAAACTTTTATCCTTCTGCCTAATTTGATTCTTCTTATTCGTTCTGCCTTACATTGAACATCTTCCAATGTTTCAGAATTATACTTAAACTTGTAAGTATAACCATATTTACTGAGCTTTAGTAAACCATGATGAATAGTCTTATCGATCTTTTGTGGTGGACTTAATCAGTGCACAAGAATGTGTACTCAATCCCTTAGTCCTTTACTTGACTCACACATCCATGTGACCGAGTAATTAGTCTTAACTTTTCCAATACTTGAAAGTTCTCATTCATCATGCTATACAACTTGGATGATTCCAAGTTCCGGTCCAATTGCAACTTGGGTGATGAGAATCTTTCCTTATTTGGTAAATTTAGACATTACCACAAATGAAAGAATCAATTTCATATTTCCACTCTTGCTATTAATGGAATCATATAAGCAACAATTCTTCCTCAAATGCCATTGTAAGGATATTTTAAAACAAATAAAATCAAAAATTTCCTTTTATTTTAAAACTTTGCGGAAAAACTTATCCTTACAATCCATATGAAATCTTGTTGTTATCTATTCCTAAGCAATATCTCATAACTCCTAAGAAGCAGCTCAAGAATCCGATCTTCAAACTACGCGATCAGATTCAGCATATTCTTTCTTTAAGTTCCTTTACTTTTCTTTGATTCTTAAAACATCAACATGTGGCCCAGTCACATCATGTAATAAGAATCTCAGAATAGAAACTTAGCAGAGTTAGATAGTGGACTTTACCTAAAGTAGAGTCAAAGTTATTGACTTTAACACCCTTAGGTAAATTTGGCAGATTCGTAACCAATGCCCCTTCCTTTGGCAATATAAACATATGGACCCTTTGGTAATGGTACACGGGACTATCACAAACTTAGCTTTTCTCTTCACCATTTGGTCAACCCAGTTGACTATGGCCGATCCCTTTCCATTGGGAAGAGAGAGCTTTACTAGATATCCAATGTCATCATTGTCAATGTCCATAAAGTTTTAGGAAGTTGATCTTATCAAATAGATAAGATCATTAAGGGTCTTGTCATAGTCTATTTCATAGGTGTTCCAAAAGAACTCACTATGTGACTTAGAAAGTAGTTGAACCACCAACTTTCTCAAGACTTTGACACCCAACTCTCCCGACTTGTCAATATGTGACTACATCTCCAAGATGTGATCACACCTAGACCTTGCCTTGCCAATAGGGCTTGAGTGACCTTGAACTTGTGGGTTAGGGAGAATAATTGGAGGAGGTGAAAGAAGTATGATTTCCAAGGGACATCATCTTCATTTAGGAAAGCTTGTTTCAAGAGATTTGGGAAGATCATAACTGTCTAAACCAGACATCTTTTGGGAGATATTCAAGATAGTTGATCTTAAGTCCTTAATATGACACCCAATATGAAATATTAAGGCTAGGACCCAACAAACTATTTTATAACTTAGAAGAGGTATGCTGTAATCAGAGCTATAAAATATTTGAAGGTAGGTGAATGACGATTCACCAATTTCCACCAAGATAAACGAAATGTATTATTAGGTTTTAATTGGTTTTGAAGCTCCTAGATCTTTGAGATTCATTGAACCATTCAATGGCATGTTTCAATCTCGAGTGTGCCCTTCAGGTTTTGTGACTGGGATGCCGAGGACCACAAAACAAGGTGTGAAGTAACCATGCAAATTACTTGGTACCCTTAAGTGTTTACCCCTCAATCGATGTGCCGGTTAACCACACACGCTCCATCGATACTATGATAAACATTAAGTTACCCTTTACCTACCTTGTTAAATACGAGTTAGTGTGCCGGTTAACCACACATGCTCCACTAACCGACTTAAACAAAGTGCAAAGTGTAATTTCATGGATTAGCACCTTATTCACATTTTCCTAAGTAACTAAGATTGGGTATTATTAAGAGTTTAGTTACTTAGTATTTATCATTAATACTTTTAATGAAGGGAGAATTCTAGTCATGTCAAACCCGTTCGGCTAACGACCCTCCACCAGTCAAGCAAGAGGTGGGTGAGAGTGGACACCCATTAAGTTTCCATTTTATAGGCAACAACCTTATACCCACCTTATAAACCGGCTTCGTGAATGAGGCGTACTAGCGGTAAGACTGACTTTACTCTTATACATATATATATATATATATATTATTAACTTATAATATTATAAAGTATAAGGGTTGAATTTTAACTCTTTAAAATTCTAAGGGCTAACTTTGAATTAAAGTATTCATAAGTGAAAACTTTTCAAATTCCAAAACTTGAGGGCAAGTTTTGAAACTATTCAAAACTAATTAATTCCATAACTTATATGTTTAAAGTAGTTTTAATCCAAAAACTCTTCAAGTTCCATAACTTGAGGACAAGTTATGGAAGACTTTAAACTAATAAAAGAATTAACTTTTATTTATTTTATAACTTATGGAATTAATTAAGGTTACACTCTTTTTTATTATTATTATTTAATGAAGAGACTCTTGGTCCTCCATAACTTGAGGACAAGTTATGGAGTCATAAACCCATTTAATTAGAACTAGACTCTTCATTTTTGTAACCTTTGCCAACTATTATGAGTTTTATGAAACTTAAATGTGACTTTTCATATAACTTGAGGACAAGTTACAAAAACACATTTTAGAATCAACTCTTAGATTAATTTGGATTGAAAACAACTATTTCACTCAACTTTTCTATTAATCTAAGCAACTCATAAGAACAAGATAATTCAAATCAAACTTTTTCATGTAATTAGTATAAACCTTAAACTAATACAAAACATGAATCTATTGACAATTATCTTTGAAATTGGATTAGCATGAACATTACCACATCAAAAACAAGTTTATAAGTCCAAAAACATCTTAGGGTAATGTTCATAGTCTAATTCCAGCCAAAAAAGTCGAATTTATGCTGTCTGGGGGTCCAACTCGTCAAGTGCGCGAACCAACTTGGCGAGTTGGATGCTTTTTGCCTTGGAGTTGGCGAGTCCATTCATGGACTCGATGAGTCTGTTGGGCAGACAGCATTAAAACTCGATTTTCCAGCTTCTTTTGCAAGTATAACAATAAAACAAGCCTAGGCTCTGATACCACTATTGGGTTATGTGCATTCTAACACTCCTAAGTGTACATGCAACCCTAAATACCTTGGATCTATGTGTTCTCTATTATACATGCAAATAAGAACTTCCAAGGTATTATCCTAATCTAGCATACAAAACAATGAGTGTAACAAGATAGAATACATACCTCTTTGATGTAGAAAGTCTTCATGAAGCTTGAGTGCCTAGTGCCCCAAGTGTGACACCTCAAATGGTTCACACAACACCAAATACACTTGGAATAACTTGAGAGAAATCTACACTTCATGAAATCGGCTAGCCCTTCTATTACTCACACTAGTCGCCGATTTTGTCAAGAATAAGATCTTTATATAGTGTTACAGTTAGGGTAAACCCTAATTGTCATGACTTTCCATTTCCTTGGATCCATGGGTTCAAATACACCATGGAACATCCATGGACCATCCTATGGGTTTTAGCCCAACTTGATTATCCACGGAGCATTAGCCCACTATACAAGTATGGATGATTTACACAATCAACCCATATATTTAATTAGTCTTCTTTTGATCACTTAATTAATCCTAGATTAATTCTTGATCAATACTAATTAAATAATCTTATTATTCTTATTATTAATATACTAGAACTTATAATATATTAATAACCATAAGTGTCTTATTTCTCTCATTTTAGTCTATCCAAATGTATGATGCCATCCAACCTAAATGGACCATGCCGGGTTGGGTCAAGTCTTACCAATTATAGTTATGGACTTAGACATTAATCCAAAAATGTTCCACCACGTCATGAACACCCTATCTAAAGCAAATACATAAAAGTTGATTCATACCTTGATCGGATGTTTCAATGAAAATTCAGTTTCATGTAGTGTTTAGGAAGAATGAGAAAGAAGTGTGATCATTAGTGAAGATTATCAAGCTTGTATCAATAAATCCAAATGTTTTGTTTGAAGGAGTTTGGCAAAACGTTCGATTCAATGTTCTGAGGGTGAACAATGTGTTATTTGACTTGACCATTGCGGATTTTCCTATAATGAATGTTAATAATATAATCACAACTACAAAGCATATGGGTGATTTGATCAAAAGCCAAATTCCAAACAAATCCACATAAATCATTGGATATGGGCATATCAAATCTTTTTTGGATGCTTAATTTTAACACTTAGCCTTGAACAATATTGATCTCTTCACAATTTTCAACAAAAAATTTTAAGTTCCCAATGCTTTGTTTAAAGGAAAAATGAGCATTGATGATTTTGAAGACGGAGAAATCACTCACGATCCATTGGGTGTTGTGTTTCTAGGAAGAGGAAGGAAAGAAGGAAGAAATATGATTTTGTTTCATACTAATTATGTGGAAAGATACTCAAACCAACATCTTTCCAATATCATGCTTCACATCAAAAACTATCATAAGAATGAGAATGAAGATAGAGGGGAGACTAAAAAGATCATCTTATGGTACATGGAGGTTTGGAAAGTGTTGCTATAGACTGTAGATATACTACTCACAGTTGGATTATTCATAATTAATCACAAAGGGGGAGAATTTAGAGTCAATATATGTTGTTAGATGACGAACCATACGTAGTGTCTTTGAAGTCAAATTGTCTGTAAATAGTGATTGTCATCTTGACTTTGTTATGTAATGTATTTACTAGGCCCTTTAGTGGTTCACATTGTAATGTCAAGTCCTAGTATTTTTTGTTTCTGTGAGTACCCTATAAGTAAGGTGAGTACATTAGGAAGTTGTAACTTTTTGGGCATTTATACGCATGATGTTTCTCTCACTGTGATTCTCTTGTACTCGTTTTGGAAAGTAATTGAGTTGAAACTAGATCTTATTTACATCATCTTGTTCAATCTTACTCTGATTTTCACTTCAATTGATTAAAACATAATTTAAAGATCTTTACAGTAATGGAAACACGTATGTGTATGGAATTTGATTTTCTGTTTTTGATAATATGTTAGCGAGATTTGAGACAATTTGGAGATCGCATTTTTCTTCCATTTTAGAGATTAATATTGAATCTAATTTTTAATTTAGTATTTTCATACTCAGTTTCCCACATGAATTATGTGCTTCCATTTTCTTGAGTTTCGATCCATCAAGTTCTTTAACATTCAATAGGATTTCAAGATCATGAACATAGATGAAGAGAAATGCAGGCTCTGTAGGTATAATTCAGAATATGGAAAGTACACAGCATAAGGAAAGTTTGATGTTTAGTCAAATTTGGAAGTTATGTATATATATATATATATATATATATATATATATATGTATATATATATGTGTGTGTGTGTGTATATATATATACATATATATATATATATATATATATATATATATATATATATATATATATATATTTGTGTGTATGTTTAATTGTTTTATTCTTCGAATAATAAGCTTGAAAGTTAAGAAAAAAGTTCTTTTCCTCACTTTTAAATATTCCTTCCCCTGTATGTTTTTTCTATTACTGTTTCTTTTTTCTTATTGTTAACTCATAACAGAGGACTAAAAGATATGAAACTTTCATTATTTAAGAAGACTAAACCAACATTTGGTATCAAAGTGAATCTGGTGTGATATTGAACAAAGAAGGATCTATTACTCTTCAATAGCCAATGTTATCTAAGATAAATTACGCAACATGGTCGATTAAGATGAAGATTTTTATGCATGCTCAAGAGCTGTGGGAAGCCATAGAGCCAAAGTACCCACAAAATCTGGTGAGTGTGAAGAAAGATAGGATGGCAATGGCTGCCATCTACCAAGCCATTCCTATAGAGGTTCAGTTGATGATTGCGGTGAAGAAAATATCAAAGGAAGCTTGGGAAACACTCAACACGATGTAATTGGGAGAAAATCAATTCAAATTAGCCAAAGTTCAAACTCTCATAGCCGAATTTGAGATGATGAACATGAATGAATTGAGATTGTAGATGATTTTTCTGCAAAGATCGGAGCTATTGTGAGAAATATTTATGCTCTTGATGAAACCATTAAATAATCTTATATTTTAAAGAAGATTTTACGAGCCGTACCATCCAAATTTTGTTAAATTACGTCAACAATTGAAAATTTTGGAGATCTCAACGAGATGGATTTTGAAGAGGTGGTTGGAAGATTAAAAGCTCATGAGATTCATATTAGGGTTCATAATGAACCCGAGGAAAAGAAGCTCTTGTTAACGCATGAAGAGTGGACAAAACAGACAAAGAAGAAAAATAATGAAGATCATTCAAAATAATGGAAAAACAGTTATAACAATAATCGAGGTAGAAAAGGACAAGGATAAGTAAAAGGTGGTTATAACAATTCCAATGACTCCAACAAAGGACCAGGTGAAGGCAAACAACAAAATAAAATTAAGAATGAATCGTGTCAACCTCATGATAAATCTAAAGTTTAATGTTATAATTGTCAAGAATTTGGTCATTACGTTGTTGAGTGCAAAAACCCACGTCGTGAGAGGAAGCACGAAGCCAACCTAACTCAAGGATTGAATGATCATGAGTTGTCACTTCTGCTTGCAGAGCAAGTAAACGATGAAGCTCACTTGAATGAGGAAAAAGTAACTCCAATGCTAAGATCCATTGAACAAAGTCCAACCCAATCAAAAGTGTGGTATCTTGACAATGGAGCAAGCAACCACATGATTGGCAGAAAAGAAAATTTCAAACCCTTGATCTATCTACTACAGGTTATGTGAAATTTGGTAATGGGTCTAGAGTTTGAATGGAGGGGAACGGTTCAATTATTTTCAAACACAAGAATGGTGAAAGTAGATTACTGAAAGAGGCATACTATATACCAAGGTTGTGTAGTAATATTATTTGCTTGGGACAATTAGCTCAACATGGAGATCGATTTGTGATCCTTGGATTGTATTTATGGATTCAATCCTACAAGGAACACCATTATTAAAATTTCAAGAATCAAGCAATCGTTTGTAGAAGGAGATACTTGATGAAGAAGTTTTGATGTGATTACTTGCTGAACAAGAATGGTGGAAGGATTACCCAAAATTGAAGTTCCTACAAGCTTGTGTGAAGCTTGATTGATCTCCAAGAAAGCTCGAAAATCATATTCAAAGCACGTCAACTTTAAAGCAAAATAACCACTAGAAGTCGTGCATGGAGATCTCTGTGGTCTGATCACACCACCGACACTGTTACTTGTTGATGATTATACACGATTTATGTGGGTTTATACATTGAAAATCAAGGATGGTGCTTTAATTGTTTTTAATAAATTTAGAGCACATGTTGAAGTTGAAACATGTTTAAAATTAAAAGTATTTTGTACTGATTAGGGTGTGAATTTTTATCGACACAATTCACTACATATTGTGATGAAACCAGATTAAAATGCCACTATACATCAACTTATTTCCCACAACAAAATGGTGTTGTTGAAAGATGCAACTGGACAATAGTAGAGATGGCGAGAAGCAATATAAAAGGAATGAACATTCTATAAGTCTCATAGGGTGAAGCTGCAAGTCACTCAGTCTACATCCTAATTCGAAGAACCACAAAACATTGAAAGAGTCAACACCTTATGAGCTATGGATTGGTCGAAAGCCAAACATTGATCATGTGAGAGTTTTTAGGTGTGTTTCTTATGAAAAAATAGTAGGCACACATCTAAAAAACTCGATGATAGAAGTAAGAAGCTAGTACACTTGAGAGTCGAAAAGGATATAAAAGGTTATCTACTACTTGATCAGGAAACTAGAGAAATTCGAGTGGGAAGAGATGTGATTTCCAAAGAAGATGTTATGTAGGAGTAGGGTCCTACAACAAAGTTCAAAGCCATGAAGAATGGAACATTCAATTTTGATATCATGCTTGATATTAAAGATGAACAGGAATAAGATATCCATCCGAATTTTGATGAAGAATATACACAACAAGGTAGCCTGGTTACACCTCAATCATCACTTGATAGTTCATCTGAAAGTGAAGCTCCACAAAGATATCGAAGTTTGGCCGATATTTATGAAGAAATTGATGAACTTTTGTTTTTACAAGATGAAGAGGAGCCGGTAAATTTATCAAGTGCAAGTGAAAGTGAAAAATGGATGGAAGCTATGAAAAGTGAGTTAAGTGCAATTGAGAAAAAAAAACATGGAGTTTAGTCGAGTTTCCAAAAGATACAAGACCCATAAGTTTAAAATGGGTATACAAGATTAAACGAGACCCAAATGGAAAAATATTGAAGTATAAAGCAAGGCTAGTTGCTAAAGGCTATGTACAAAAATATAGCATAGATTTTGATGAAGTGTCCATACCGATTGCTTGTTTGAAAACCATTCGAATCATACTAGATCTTGTTGCTTCAAATGGATGGAATGTACATCACCTTGATGTAAAATTAGCTTTATTACATGCCAAGTTAGAAGAAGAAGTTTACGTGACACAACCGAAGGTATCGTGAAGAAAGATAAACTAAAAATGGTGTACAAATTTGCAAAAGCATTGTATGGTTTGCGCCAAGATCCACGAGCTTGGAAAATTTTCATATACCAATGTATGAAAGATACGGGGTTTGAAAGGTGTCCATAACAATATGTATTTTACACGAAGAAAAAGAAGTGAGAATACTAACAATAGTGTCTATATTGATGATCTCATTGTAACTAGAGAGACAAGGATGAAATAATGAAGTTCAAACAACAAATGAGCAAAGATTTTGAAATAGGATGACCTTAGGATGCTAGATTACTATTTAGGCATCAAGGTTAATCAACATAAAAATGGTCTCACATTGAGGCAAACGAATTATGATAACACCACCTAAGGAAAGCTAGAATGTTTGATTATAATCCTTGTAGGTACCTCATAGAGTCAAAGTTGCAATTGACTAAGGTTGAAGAAGGTGAACTCGTGAACCCTACCTCATATCGAAGCATCACAAGAGGGATAATATATCTTACTCACACTCGACCTGACATAGCTTACTCTATAGGTATTGTGAGTTACTTCATGGAGAAACCAACCAAGCAACACCAAGTAGCTATGAAACACATACTAATGTATGTTAATTGAACTGTGGACCATGGATTATCATATACAAAAGGTAGTAAGAATGGCATGATTGGATACATTGATAGTAATCTAGCAAGAGATGTTAAAGACAGAAGAAGTAAAACCGAAATGGCCTTTTACTTGGACAACAATCTAGGTACTTAGATTTCACAAAATCAAAAATGTATTGCATTGTCACCATGAAAAGCGAAATTTATTGCAGCTAATAATGCAACATCTCAAGGGATATGGATAACTTAGTTGCGTGGTGTGTTGACTGGTAGAAAATTTGATCCATTCGAGTTAAATGTGGATAACAAGTCAGCTTTGCATTTGATGAAAAATATGGTCTTTCATGGAAGAAGTAAACATATTGACACAAGGTTCCATTTCATTCATGAATGCATAGAAGGACGCGACGTTATAGTAAAGCATGTAAGTACCAATGAGAAAAAAAAATTGATATCTTAACCAAACCTATGAGCAAATTGAAGTTTGAAAGCATGAGAAAGTTTCTTGGAGTTGAAGAGATAAGAGTTTCTACATTACATGGGAGAATGTAGGTGTAATTCAGAATATGGAAAGTACACAGCGTAACAAAAGTTGGATGTTTAGTCAAATTAGGAAGTTTACTTGGTCAACAAGTCTAGGTACAGTTTACTTGTATATATATATATATATATATATATATATATATATATATATATATATATATATATATATATATATATATATATATATATATACACCTTAAAAAGCATTACTAGATTTTGCTGAATTTTAAGAGGTACAAGCTTTTAAGCATCATATACAATAATGTTATGCATCGGAGAATAATAAATCTTATCCGGTCAAAGACAGATTTTGAATAGGTCTTCTAAGCTTATCTTCAAATTTAATGGATTAAATATGAAAAAGTCAAATAAGATGATGATGATAAGATTTTGAATGGGTCAAAGTTTGACCAAGTGTTCCTCATATCCAATTGAATCGGTAAATACTAAATCTTATCCGGTCAACATTTATGAAAAAGTCAAATAAGATGATGATGATAAGATTTTGAATGGGTCAAAGTTTGACCGAGTGTTCCTTATATCCAATTGAATCGGTAAATACTAAATCTTATCCGGTCAACATTTATGAAAAAGTCAAATAAGATGATGATGATTAGATTTTGAATGGGTCAAAGTTTTACCAAGTGTTCCTCATATCCAATTGAATTGCTAAATACTGAATCTGTCAATAATAATGAAAAAGTCAAATAAGATGATGATAAGATTTTGAATGGGTCAAAGTTTGACCAAGTGTTCTTCATATCTATTTGAATCGGTCTAATACGATGTACACGTTATAAAGCATTTCACATAAACTGGAAGAGGCGTATCGATCTAGCATCCGTCTATCATGAATGCCTTGCCATTGACCGCAAAACCTTGGTTCTCTCTCATGCTCGCTGCCTCCTCCTTTTATTTTTCTTTCTATTAAAATCGAATAAGCCCAAAAATGTCTTACGTTTAATCCTAGCCCAGGTATAAGAAATCTCTATCTGTTCATCATTTTGTTTAACAAATTTTTTATGTCATTTTGTTGATCCACACCCGTCGCTTTGCACGGGTAAACGGTTAGTACTTTAATAAGTATTTAGCATGTTTTGCTGAATTTTAAGAGGTATAACCCTCAAAGCATCATATACAACACTTTATGCATTCCAAAAATCATCAAGCTTATTCTGTGGACACTTGATAAGATCAAAAAAAATATATTGATATAAGGAGATATCGTTAAATCTTATCCGGTGGTCAATCAGCCTTTGAATTGGTATTCCTCGCTCTCAGCCAAATTAATCGGTCAACACTCAACCCTAACTATACTTTATATAACATCTCCTCTCTTCGGTCACAAGCGCACACCAGAAACCAGTCGCCACCTTCATCGGATCATTCACCACCTCCACTATCTCCACCTTCGGTCCTTGCAGGAAAAGAAAAGTAATGTGGTCTTTTTCAATTGCATTCCTACTTAAGCCACCCTTATGCAAAAGAGATCACTCATATTTTTTCTTGAGGGGCCTTTTCTTTCTCTCTTATTTTATCCTGATTTCAAATCTGAAAAACATCAGTCTCCCTTCTCTCGCTAGAAAACGCTAGTGGGCCACCTGCATAATGGATCACCATCATTGCCGTGGTTGTGGTTTCACACTATCTTCGGTTACATCTCTTTGGTTGTTACCAACGTTCTAACCCATCTTCGTTCCAAGTTCTATGGCTGGAGATTGCCTATTTCATACTCAGAAGCCGTTCGTTACCGCAACCACAGAAACCCTATCGACTCATTCCTCACAAAAGCTTCTCCCTTCACCGCATTTGCCTCCATCTCTCTCGATCTAGAAATCATACAGAAAACCCTAGAACCGCAGTTGCTTACTACCAACATCGCCATTATCTATCGGTATTACCACAGCCGGAGCACCTCACCATCATCTCTCGATTTGAAAAAAGTAAGTGACAAATATAAGTTTTTTATTTTTATTTTTCTTCCTTACTAAAAAAAATTTGTGTAAACGTGTGTGTGAATGTTTTTGTTCACAAGGATCAATAACGAATCATATCTCTCTTTGATCTCTAGATTTACTAACCCATTAAACAATCACCACCAATGTCCTCTTCCTTTCTCTCTCTCTCTCTCTCTATTCATAAGAAAAACACTAGCTTTGTATGTGTGTCTATATATTTATGGGCTGGTGTTCTTCACGGCCATTCTCACCCTGGATTAATCAAAAGCAAAAATATTTGCTAATCGATTTTGATTTTTTGTCTGTCTCCCCTGTTTTGATAAACAAGCATGTTTGTAAAATTTGATTTGTGTGTTTATGTTGGCATTGCAACTGCTAGGTGTAATGATCCATCAGCTAAAAATTTACTTGCTTTAATGCTAAATCAGCTTCATCATTTTTTGAAGTAGACTCGATGAAAGCATAAATAAATTGCAATGATGTTCTTGATGGCACTGATGTGAACTCCAAAACTTCTTCAATATCATACATTATATCCTCTGACATTTTATCAGTATATTACTAATATATACATCTATTAATCTCGATTACAACTCTGATGGTTTTTTGTTCTTTTATCTAGGGTAGGATCTAGATCAAATAGAGATAAACCAGCTGGAAAACCACATCAGACCAATGCCATTGTGATGTGCCCTTCACTGTATCATATAATTGACTAACTTGCAAGCGAGGTATCTAAAAGTGTAATAATATATTTTTATCTATTGTATAAAAAAATATAAATTCTCAGGTGAAGTTAAACTTCTTAGCGGTTACAGATAAACCGGATAAAAAAGCACATACAACAACTATAATCAGATTGGACCAAGATTTTTTTAAAACTCAAAGGGATAAGACTGAACCGAGCTTTTTTTGATTGTTTATTTTCATTTAATGATTAAATAAATTATGCTAAATAGCAACATACTTTGTCTTTTTGAAAAATATAGGCAATGTGCCCAACTAACCAAACGCTTTTTAGTTTTGCTCCTTAGTTCAAGGTTACATATTGATTTTTATTAGTACTAATTGTAAAACCAGTACTTTAATCAAAATGTTAGTTTTGTATTTTCACATGGTGTGGGATCTTTTACTACCGGTCCCAGCTTTTTTTATATTTATATGTTTGGTTTTGTAGTGTCTATGTTGATCAATTATATTACTGAATAAAGTGGCAGTAAAGTTAAACGGATTCTCAAAGTGGAAACAGTGAATTCAGTGATTGTGAAGTCCAACGAAGAGGTTGAAGCTTCTTAATAAACTAGATGGATTTGAAGTATCAAGCAAGTAATGCCTTATGTGATGGAGTACTTTTGAGTATTGAGGCTTAATGGTCTGAAATTCGAAATTCAATGTAAAATAGAGTGCTTCTGAGATTCTGCAAGGAATACCTTGGGTCATTATTGAAATCCTTCCAAGATGGATAGTATGCATAATAATGGGCCAGTATATCCCTATGCTAAAGTTGTAAACAATATCTAAAAGTCTAGAGATGTTTTAGTTTGTGTATACAATGATATAATGTTTAGCAACTGTCTTATATGACCTATTTTAAAGTAGTTTCATTTAAGCATTTGAATTGTATATAGTTGGTATTTGTAAGATAAAAGTGGTAATTATATCCATAAGAGTTTTGATTGTAGGTTTTCACCTAATTAAAAGTTGTACGTAACCACTCAAACTGAGATAATAAAAGTTGTTTGTAACTACTCAAATTGATATTCTTAAAGGCTTTTAGATTTTTTTTTTTGACTAACCTAATTTGATTTTTAATTCTCAAGATTGTTTTATAGTTATGAATTATGTATAATAGTTTTTTTTTAAGAAAATAGGAAACGGTATTTAAAAATATATTACTTTTTTTAAGTTTCTTGATTAATCGACTTCATATAAAATTCCATACTAACAATATATTATTGTTTTATATTGATAAAAAATATCTCAAATTATTTAACTTTAACTTCCTAAATTATACATGTAGTAAACTATAATTAGATATTTTTATATATTTGTTTTTTCCACAATATCTTATTTTATTATGGTCCAACATTATATTATAAAAATCCATTTACAAAGAACAATACCATAAAAATATATAAGAAAAAATAAAAATTGATGCTATATATCCACACATTAATGGAAAATACAATGTTTTTTAAATATCATAATCATGGAAGAAGATTAATGATCAAAGAAACTTTTATTTTTATTAAATTTTCACATAAAAGGTCTTCATAGTTTTAAAAGCAACATTTTAATCCAAAAATTTAACAATTACGTTCCTAACTCCATAAGTTTAAGCAATGTTGTAGTTTTGGTGTCTCTGTATCATATCCAAGTATTATATGAAAAAAATTATTTTTTCGTTTATTATAATTTGGTTGTTGTTTAAAAATAAACAATTATAACATTATATTATTGTGGATGGGTCTCATTTGAATGGATTGAGTCATATATTTAATTATTGTTAGTGAACATTTAACATATATCCAAGTGGGTTTTGTGTATGAGAGATTAAGAGTTTTAAGATTGTCTTGAATCGATTTTTTAACACACACTGATTTATTTCATGTAGTAAATAATTTGTGCAAAAGAACTCATCATCTCTAGAAAACTAATCTATAAAAATAATTATCGGCATCCGTCGCTTGGCACGGGTAAACGACTATATATATATATATATATATATATATATATATATATATATATATATATATATATATATATATATATATATATATATATATATATATATATATATATATATATATATATATATATATATGTGTGTGTGTGTGTGTGTGTGTGTGTGTGTTTTATAAGCTTGAAAGTTAAGCAAAAAGTTCTTCTCCAATCTTTTCAATATTCCTTCCCATGTACGTTTTTTTGTTATTGTTTCTTTTTTCTTCCTATTAACTCATATGAAAGGATTAAAAGAGAGTAAACTTTGATTGTTTAAGAAGACTAAACCAAGAGGCTCTAATAGGTCAAACATTCAAACATCGCTTTAAATCAATGTTCAATCAATCATCACCATAAAAATCCTTCAACTAACCTAAAGATTGAATCAAATCATATGAAAAGGATCTTTATGGTTTCAAATTTATGGTTCGAAAGATCAGTACTTGAGAGCTCAACAAAAAATATAGGTTACCGAAAGCCAAAAGGGCAAATAAAATACTTTGCAGGCCCAGATGGAGTTATAAAACAATGCGATTAGTTGATGATTTGGATTTTAATTTAAGAATTATGAGTTACGTTTGTAACCCTATTGAAATTATTTTGCTGTTTAATTTTTTCAAAGAACTTTATACATAATTAATTACCTAATATTATATTTATAGTATTCATAGTGAAAGTGACATTTAGGAAAATTATAAGAACATATGAATACTTAAATTATTCATAAAGAAATATTAGAAAAATAAAGCATGCCGTTTAATATGAGTTTTTTTAAGAACGGAAAAAATTAATTAATTCCATTTTTTTTTTAGTAATGTATACAGATGATTAAACTTTTGATTTTTAACTATATACCGAATTAATTAATTTAGCCATCCAAACTAACGTGGTTCACGATAAATCATTTTTTTTTTATCATATTATTTTGGATTTTATAAAATTATTAATTATTCCAACTAGTTCAACTAGTTGAAGGTTTTCGATTTGTGTAGGTTTAAATTATATAGTTATTTACATTAACTATGAAATGATAATTTTTATATTATGTTCATATATAAAGTTATAAGTTTTTTGACCGGTAAGAAAAAATCAACATATATTGTAATCAAATTTCCAATAACCTCTACACATGGTTTATGAATAAATAAAATAAAATTATTGATTTAGTGTTACTTTTAATTATTATTATGGTTAATTAACTTAAAAATTACTTTTTTTGATTTAGTATCATCTTTAACTATTGTTATGATCAACTAACTTTAGAACTTAAGGAAACACATTACATGAATTATTTAAAAATCTAAAGTGTAAGAGAAAACAAAACATATAACATAAAAGTTAATGTTTGAAACATATTGTTATGAAATATTATTTTGTAGGTCTCGTCGGGTGTATTTTTTTTTTTTTTTTTTTTTTTTTTTAAATTCCGTTAGGTAATTTGAATGGTAATATAATTTGAAATAAATATTTATTTTAAAATACTTTCAACAAATGGCTCATGACTATTTTTGATAAATATTAAATAAAATAAAAAATCATTTTCATAAATTAAATCATTTTTAATGATAGTTTTTTTTTTTTTTTTTGTATTATCACTATCCTATCTAGCATTCAATATCATGAATCAATTATTTTGTTAGTATTCATTGACCGTTTAAAATGTAGTATTTAGACAGATTTTTTTTGAAGTATATATGTTACATTTTTATTTATGTTATGAATTTAATATAATATTTAAATTAATAAGTTAATTA
The DNA here is from genome assembly GCF_002870075.4 of Lactuca sativa. Lineage (NCBI taxonomy): Eukaryota > Viridiplantae > Streptophyta > Magnoliopsida > Asterales > Asteraceae > Lactuca > Lactuca sativa. The sequence continues at coordinate 196,510,934 of NC_056627.2, forward strand.
TATAAGATTAATAACTATTAAGTGATAGTACTAATGAGAAATATGTTTAAAAAGACAAAAGTTTTAAATGAATATGATGCAAAAATGAAACTTATCTTGAATTATATTTATTTGGATGACCACAATTATAAGATATTAAACTGCATATTTAGTCCTTGTGGTTTTTAAAAACCTTTGGATGAGGTTCAAAAAGTTTTCAACTTGCATCTAAGATCCAAAATCAAAGTTTTTTTGAGTTTTTGGTCCCTGATACACTTGAAAAGACGATTTTACCCTTTTCATTTTATTTTTCTATTTTCTTTATTTATTTTGGTATTTAAATAATTAAAAAAAAAAAACTAAAATCTCTCTCTCTGGTTTGCATCTTACCATACAAATACTACCCCTCCTCCTTCTTCATTCACGACCAAGAAAATCCACCGGAGGTGGAGCCGTTTTCCCGACCACCAACACAACAACAATCCAAACACCCCCTCCTTTATATCTCCTTCCCTACTTCGACCCCCTGTCACCTTCCCATATACGCTTCTCGTCATTCTCGTCAAGCAGAAACCCGGACACAACAGCAGGAGGTTGTCGAAGCAACCTCTGCCACCCACGGCCACCACTGCTTGTGGTCGTCATTACCCTCCTACCACTACAGTTTTTGACCACCACCAAACTCTCCCATCCTCGCTCGCCATCCTCGTCGTGTGCTGCCAGACACAAAGGGAATGAGGCAACGGAACTGCTATCGCTAGCCACCCGTCACCGACCATCACCTCGTTGCTGCCACTGTTGTGAACCATCGCCACCTTTGAATGTTGCTTCCGTCAACCCTCTCTGTCCAGCCACCACTCTAATTTGAATGTGATTGCCTTCCCCCTCTTATTTGTTTCGTTCGATCGAGACAATAGACTCACTGTGATGAGATTGTTTCCAATCGATGTGCCCGCTTTGCGTTAGAATATATGTGTCTGTGTGTTTGGGTTTCAATTTCTTTCTATTGCTTGATTTTGGCTTTTGTTCATCAATTTGGGGATGTCAAAGATGAAGTCCATGAGATTTTTGAGAAGACGAAGAGAGAGAGAGAGAGAGAGAGAGAGAGAGAGAGAATAGTGGGTGGGGTGGGGATACTTGTTTTTTCCTTTTTCTTTAATTTTTAATTAAAACAGCATTAGAATAATTATAAAAAATACAAAAAAGAAAATAAAATGGCATAATCGTCTTTTTAAGTTTTTTGGACCAAAAACCCAGAAAAACTTTGATTTTGGATCTTCCATGCATGTTGGAAACTTTTTGGACCCCATCAAAAGGTTTTTGACAACCCCAAGGACCAAATTTGTAGTTTTGTCATATATATATATATATATATATATATATATATATATATATATATATATATATATATATATATATATATATATATATATATAACATTTTCAATTAGTTCATACTTATGGTATGATTATTCATTATTAAGTAATAGGTAGTTAAATTTGTTTTAAAAAAATTATTTAATCAAATAGCTAATAAAAGTTGAAACTTTCATAACTTTTTAAATATATATTTAAAACTATAGTCAAATTATTTAGTTTTACTATATTTACTTGAATATTTAAAATTATTAATTATTACAAATTAATATTAATATTTTCTATTATTTTATATTTAAGGTGTGATTATTGATTATTAAATAATAGGTAGTTGAATATATTTTACAAAAAATATGTTAATTAGTTAGGTAGTTAATAAAAGTTGAAATTCTCATAACTCTTCAAATTTCTATCGAAAACTATAATCAAGGATCTTTATTATTTTCTCATTTTTTTGAATGGCAGATATAAATATATACTAAACTACTTTTAAATTATTCCATCTATGTCCACAGTGGAACTTGAACCCTCAACCCCAAGGAGGGTGGACAACACCGGATACCGTTGGGTTAAGTGCAATAATTATTTTTTAAATGTTATTATTAGTTTGCGAATGACCATTGGATTCCCCATTCTCCCACAACTCTCTATCATTATTTAGCATTAGTAGCAACTATTTCAATATCTTTTATGATTGTAATAATGCACCATCATAATGTCCATTCATTTTTCATCTTATTTTGTTTGTATAAATAGTGAGTCATATGTATTAGAAAGTTGATGATTTCATCACAAGTATTAGAATAAAAGTTCTCTCCACTCTCATATCTTTCTTTACTCTATAAGTTATCTGTAACGCTCGTTTTAGGTATCAATTACTTTCAGAATTTTAGGATTTTAGACTGGAACTCGACGAGTTGGGGAGCTCCAACTCGTCGAGTAGAAATCATTTTGGGACGCGGGATTTAGGATCTACTCGAGGAGTTGGAAGGCCCAACTCAAAGAGTAGACGCTGTAAAGTAAAACCCTAACTTTCAGGGGTTTGTGCCCTTTATAAAGAACTTATGGCTCATTGTGGGCGTCCCTCATCGTATTTACAGCCCAAAGAAACCCTAATTTGAGTCTTATACCTTATTTAGTGTGTGAGAGAGCTTTAAAGAGTGATTTTGGTGTGGTTGTGAAGGAATTTGGAGATTGAAGAGTTTGTAGTAAAGAAGGAGTCAGTAGATCCAGCATTTACTCTGTTTTAGCAACCATCTTGAGGTATGAAGTTGCTACCTTGACCACTATTTGCTTAGATCTCATCTTGTGAAAATATATTGTAACTTTTGGTGCATAATGGTGTCATTCTCGAGTTTGAACTTTTCAGGAAGATATGGTTTCAGATCTGGACACCTCTAGGCCTCCATGGACATAAAGTTGCTTACTTTATCTAGTCTAGGCCCTTTTCCATTCACTAAACCTTGTATCAACCTTAGTTTGGTGTTTTAGCCTCTTGAGGCCTTGCATGGAGTCGAACACCTGGAGTTCGAGAGTTCCTTTCTTGGAGTCAAAGTTATTTTCGACTGTTGCTGCTACTCTTTTGCGTTCCGGAAATTGAGGGAGAATGCAAGTCGAATGTATTTCGACTGGTGTTGGTTGATTGGTGTGATGTCGAACATAGGTTCAACATAAGACAATTGAGTCGCTTGATTTGTAGAACGCAATTTCGATGTGTGGCTTGATAATTCATAGTGTGAAATCAGTTTCGATGTACATCTGCTAACAATTGGGGAAGAAAACAAAAAAATTCATTTCGAGTCCCTTAACTTTCACCATTTTCGGAAAATTCACCAGTTTTCGAAATTAAGATAGAATTTTGTGAGGAGTGAAGAATTTTTGTTTTGCATCCCTGAAGTTTCAATGAATTAGAAAAAATTACCCAGTTTCGACATTGGGCTGGTTTTCTGTGACATAGGAAGAATTTTCAAATTAGGTCCCTGCAGTTTATTTGAATTGACACTTTATGCCCAGTTTCGCATTTGAGGCAAAGTTTCGAGTTTAAATCAATTTTAGCACTACGAGTCCCTACAAGATTACGAAGTTGATAGTTTTTACCCGGATTTTCGAAATTCTTGCAACTCTCACCCAAAAGTCGAATATTTTCACAAAATTTGGAAAATTTTCTTGGCTTTTTCATGATTGTTTTTTGTGCAAGTTATTTGCGGTTGCATTTTTAGCACATATCAAGGGGGACATTCGTCAAGTTTATTCCTCGAGTGCTTCTCGTCCATTGTGGGTTTTGTAATCACTTGTTGATCATAAAAAAAGGGAGAATGAAGAAATTGTATTTGAAGCTTCTCGGGTATTCATTTGCGGATTTAAAGACTGGTGTTACTCTGAGGGGGGTTGGTCTTGATCGTGCGAGCTCGTTTGGAAACTGAAGTCGGGACATCCAATCCTAATTTTGTGGGGGACAATGTTAGGGTGCAAAGTTCTCCTTGGATTTGGAGTGTAGGCTTTTCCTTCCTGTATTGTGTAATGAGTTATCTTTCCTATAAATAGGAAGTGAATGACACTCATTTACGTAATGAACTTTCGAGAGATTATATTATTGAGAGCATTTTTACATTACCCACTTTGTAATATTCACTTGATCTAATGAGAGCTTAACCAGATTATTTACTCCTTGTGTCCATGTTTCTTGAATGATTCACTAGATCTTTTCAATTCCGCACATGTCATCATAATTAGGATAACTACACGTTCATCATTGAACAAAGTTGGGTATGGAAGTCCTAGTTTCATAGAAATAATTCAAGGGGATCTATTTGGACCAATTCATCCACCATGTAGATCATTTAGATATTTTATGGTTTTAGTTGACGTGTCAAATAAATGATCACATGTGTGCTTGTTGTCTAATCGTAATTTGGCTTTTGCAAGATTACTTGGATAAATAATCTGCCTAAGGGAACATTTTCCCAATTACCTAATTAAGCAAATTTCAATTGACAACGTTAGAGAATTTACATCATAAGCTTTTAATGACTATTGCATATCGATTGGGATAACTATTGAACATCCTGTTGCATATGTTCATACACAAAACGGTTTACCTGAGTTGTTAATCAAACGCCTTTAATTAATTGCAAAACCATTACTAATGTATTCTAAACTTCCTACATCGACATGGGGACATGCAATTTTACATGCATCATCACTTATATGCATCACGCCAAGTTGTTATCATAAGTTCTCTTCCATTCAATTAGATTGGAGTCGGGAACCAAATATTTCCCATCTAAGGATGTTTGGATGTATAATTTATGTATTTATTTCTCCACCTCACTGCACACAAAAATAGGTCCTCAAAGAAGAATGATAATTTATGTTGGATATGAATCTCCATCTATAGTAAAATATTTAGAACCATCAATTGGAGATTTATTTACAACTAGATTTGACGATTCTCATTTTGATGAATCAATTTTTCCATCATTAGGGGAGAAATAAAGAAGTTGGGGAATAAAATTTCTTGGAATGAATTATCACTTTCAGTTTTAGATCCTCGTCCAAGTCAATGTGAACTTGAAGTGAAAAAAAAACAATTCATTTACAAAATGTAGCAAATCAATTGACAGAATAATTTGCTGACCCTAAGAGAGTAACAACGTTTCATGTACTAGCTGTAAATGCTCCAATTAGAATTGATATCCAAGAAAGAAAAAAAATACAACTACCAATGAATCTAAGGCACACCTGAAGCATGAAAGACCAACCAGTTCCAAAGATAAAAAAAAACCTCGAAAATGAAACGCAGCAAATATAATTGATAGTCCAAAAGAGAAAACAAAATCTCTTGAAAAGATTAGTGAAGCTCTAAAAGAGCTTAATGACACAAAAACAGAAATTAAGCTACTTGAAAATTATAAAAATGAAGAGATCTCAATAAATTGTGTCATGACAGGAATAAGATGGAATCGAAATAAGACTGTCGTTGACGATAATTTTTCATATCATTATGCGCACGAGATTATGGAAAAAAAATGAGGATCTTGAACCTGAATCTAAAGATGAATGTAGAAATAGGAAAGATTGGCCAAAATGGAAAGATGCATTCATTAAAGAGCTTAATTCTCTTACACAATGAAAAGTTTTTGGATCTGTAGTCCGTACACCAACGGAGTAAAACCAGCTGGAAACAAATGAGTATATATGCTTAAAATAAATGATAAAAATGAAGTTGTGAAATATAAAGCAAGACTCATTGCATAAGATTTTACCCAAAGGCCCATAATTGATTATGAAGAAATATACACTCTTTTGGTTGATGTAATTACATTCCGTTATATAATAAGTATGGAAACACATGCAAAACTGGAGAAATCCTAGAAGGGTTTAAGGTGCCAGAAGCACAAACTTCTAATTCTCGAGAAGTATATTCAGTAAAATTAAATTAATCTTTGCATGGATTGAAACAATATGGCCATATGTGGTTCAATTGTTTAACTGCATTTTTGTTAAAAGAGGGCTACAAAAATGATCTATTAAGCCTATGTGTCTTTATAAGAAGATCTGGATCAGAATTTTTTATAGTTGTTGTTTACGTAGATGATTTGAACATAATTGGAACTCTTGGAGAATTGGAAAATGACACTTCTGTTTTTGAAAGAAAAATTCGGAATGAAAGGTATTGGTAAAACAATATTTTATTTGTGTCTTCAAATTGTGCACACCAAAAATATGGAGTTTTTGTACATTAATCTAATTATCTAGAAAATGTGCTTAAGAGGTTTTATATGGATAACTCACATCCATTAAATAACTCGATGGTGGTAAGGCACTTAAATGCCAAAAAGGACCAATTCCAAACTTCTGAAAAACATGGAAAACTTCTTGGTCCCGAAGTACCATATCTTAGTGTTATTGGAGCATTAATATATCTTGCTAATAATACAAGACCTGATATATCTTTAGTTGCTGCATATTCTAACCATGCAGATATTATAGCAATTCATAAAGGCAAGTCATGAATGTATTTGGTTAAGAAAGTTAACTCAACACATTCACAAGAATTGTGGCCTAACTTCTAACATGGATGTTCCAACCATACTATATGAAGATAATATGACTTGTATAGCTCCATTCAAGGAAGGATTTATCAAAGGAGATAGAACCAAGCATATATCACCCAATTTCTTTTTCACTCATGATCTTCAAAAAGAGTGTGACATCAACATCTAAAAAATTCAATTAAGTAACAACTTTCTTGATTTGTTCACTAAAGCACTTCCTACATCCAAATTTGAAAAGATGGTATGAAACATTGCTATGCGACACTTCAAGGAAATCAAGTGATGTGCTGATTAGGGGAGTTGGAAACATATTGTACTCTTTTCCTTAGCTATGTTTTTTCCACTGGGTTTTCTTAGCAAGGTTTTTAACGAGACAATTTTTTATATTATCTATTATTAATTATGTACTTTTTTTTCCTTAATAAAGGGTTTTTCCCATTATGTTTTACTTATTAAGATTTTAACGAGACATGATATAATCGTCATTCAGGGTGAGTGTTATGAAATATTAGTTTGTGAATGACCATTGAAATCTCCATTTTTCCCATAACTCTCTATAATCATTTACAGTAGCGGAGCTAGATGGGTCGTTAGGGGTACAGTTGTACCCCTAAAATAAAATTTATATATAAAAATATACATATTAATTTTATGTATATATGTAAGCTTAACTACCTTGCACTCCCAACTCGAAGTGTTAAACCTTGCTGCTTGCTTTTTTTCTTTTCATAAATCAAAGTGATTGCTACAAAGAGTTTAGAGACAATAGTAAGATCGGTATTCGACCATCAATTCGAAAACTTTTATTAAAAATACAATTTCAAGAGGCTTCATATTTTATATAGATTTTGATGGTTCAATTGTTATTTTAAATTTCGATTATGCTTGTACCCCCATATTAAAATTTTTGGCTCCGCCACTGATTATTTAGCATTAGTAACAATCGTTTCAATTTGTTTTATGAGTATAATAATGCACCATTATAATGTGCATTCATCTTTCATCTTATTTTGATTGTATAAATAATGAGTCATATATATTAGAAAGTTGATGATTTCATCATAAGTATTGAAATAAAACTTCTCTCCACTCTCATGTCTTTCTTTACTCTATAATTTATCTTGTTATTTGATCATATTTTATAACATTAAATAAATTCTTATATGCTTATATTATTGGTAAATTTTAAGAGTTTTCGAGTTAGAACATATTTTGCTAAGAAAAAACTCAATTTTAAGTCTTTATTCTCAACTTATTTATTGAAATGTGTGTTAGATTATGTTATATTTTTAATACAAATTGAATAATATGTTATAACTGGTGACTTCACACACTAAGATAAATAATTTATCTTTTACCATACTAATTTGAAATTTTCTAATTTATTAATTTTTACAAATTAATATAAAACTTTTCAATTACATTTATACTTATAACATGTTTATTGTTTATCAAGTAATGGATAATTGAATAGCTTTTTATGAGAACAAAAGAACATTTTAACAAATTAAATAGCTATTAAAAGTTGAAACATCATTTTTCAAATTTCCAATTGATACTATAATTAACTATTTTTTTATTATCTCAAAAGTGCAATACTTTGATTAAATAAATTCTCATATGCTTTTATATTGTTGATAAAATTTAAAAATATCATATTAAATAAATAATGTATCATTTTTGTCAAGATAAAGCTTCTTTTTTCTAACAAAACAACTCAATCTTAGAGGTTATATTTCAACTTATTTACTCAAAGATTTGTTAGATTATGTTATTTTACAATACAAGTTAAAATGGTAAAATAAAAGAATAATATAAAACGGCATATAATTAAATTAAAGAAATTGATCCAAATATATATATATATATATATATATATATATATATATATATATATATATATATATATATATATATATATATATATATATTGTATTCGAAGAATTACAACATCTAAATCATTTATAATTATAAAATATGTATTTTATTACAAACTCCGTCAACTTTTTCAAATATTTTAATTAGTGATTTCTTCCAAAACTCTATACAATTTTAAAACTATATAAATTCTACATGGAGTTTAATATCTATAAAATTTTAATAATAATAAGTGGTTTTTGAAAGTTTTCTATACAATTTTAATATTAATTAACAATAAAAATAACTAATAGTAAAATAATGTTACTTAAAATGAATGGTTTAAACTCTAAAGAGTCAACATGGTCGAAACTAAATATTGTCAAATAAATAAATATTATTTAATTAATTATAACAATAGTTAAATGTAATACTATTCAAGAATCATATATAATTTATTCATGTGCAAGTTGTGGGTAAAAACACTTAAGTAATATTATTTAAATAGTTGTAATTTTATATATTAAACTAGCATAAATATTATTATTTCATGATATTAATATCATATTTATTTAAAAAAAACATGTATTTGTTACGATTACAATTATATAGATAGTTTTAACTTGCGCAATGAGTGGACTTATCTAGTGGTATTATATAGGAGAAGGTGAAATGTTAGATGTGTGAAGAGACTAATAAAAAATATAATAAAAGTTAACTATTTATCTTCAACCACATGTACAACCATATAAAAAAGGACGCAACCCTAAGTTAACAAACTTTAAATCTTTATATAAGCTTTAGAGATTAGGCAGCAAATAATCCATGTATATGATTCTTCAACCAACCTAGGGCAAATCCGTGATCTTGCATTATGAATAGTGATGTAAAGAATTACAGCTCACAAATCTTGGATCATGATTTTCAAGTATGAAGGCATAAATTCATATGCTTTAAAGGGCAAACAAAAAGACTCGACTTTACTTCTATGGCTTAAAATTATCAGTAAAGTATATTATAAATATATCTTTAGTTTATACATGGGGACATACTTGATCTTTAATTTATAAAACTACACATATTTCATCTTTTCATTCAAATAACTAAAGTCTTTTTAATCTTTTTATCAATAACTTAAGTCTTAACTCAAAACGAGATGGGCTTTTTCTGAATAGTCATGTTGGACTAAAATATGTCCAAGGAGAAAATTCAGAAATCGAAAAAGACCAAATACTTAAATGTTGTCTATTAATCAATAACTTGGGTCCAACTTTGCTTCACTGTTCTTCATTTTTTATACTTTATATATTCAACAAATAATTATATATTCTTAATGAACTATATGTAGAATGAAACATCACAAAGTTATTTTAAAATTTTGAAGTCATCTTTTATTTCAAATATAGCTTTACCCAGCATACCTTAAGAACAAACGTACAAATAACAAATAATTAAATATTCTTCGCGCAGCTAGAAATCTGCATCCATTTTAAAGACGAAATTTTGACCACCATCTTGAAGGTTTGACATTACAGACGCCTTTTGATAATCCCCCACCCTTCTCTCAAAGAAGTTCGCTTTTCCTCTGTCAATCATCATAAAAAACAAACCCACCAACAATTTTAATGTCAACTCTTGTGAAATCCTTTAACAGTGTTGACACTGTGTATTGGACTTAGACTGATTTCACTACGACAAATATTGCAATTATCTGTCGTACCCAAATTAAAATGTTAAACAAGGTGGGGGCAAAGATTCCTCTTGATATTTTGTTAGTGCAAAAGACGTATATGCCCTCACATGGTCACGAGAAAATGATTCTTGGGACCAATACTTACTGAAGTGAGATGAACTCCATCCAATCAAATGGATTTTCTACATTGTACTTCCTTTGACAACCCAACGCAACCTATAAGCATTAGAAAATCAACCAATGAAATTATAAAACCACATGACGGTCCTGTTTGTTACACTAGCCAGGACAAAATAGAACAGGTTGTACTGCTTTTCGACTAAATTGGACTGTGACTGTGGCTGTGACTAGACTAGACTAGAGTAGAATAGACTGATGTCAATAGAATCAAAAGTATAATTTTTTGTCCCATCCAAAAAGGTGAAACAAGGTGGGAAACCGACTTGCTCTCAATCTCTTGTATAAACAAAAGACGTAAATGCCCTCCGCATCCTCATTGAGTAAAATTTCCCTAGAAAGCTTGTCAAGTCTAGTCCACATGGATTGGTACCGATCAACAACGATCTATTGGACCCATCCATGGAACAGTGGTCTGATGGCTGGTCCACGAAACTATGGTCTGTTGGAGTGTTGGAGCGAGCAGTCCAGAACTGTGGTCTGCTGGACTGGTCTAGGGACCAGTCCAAGGAGAATGGTGGTCTGGACCGGTCCAGGGAAAGGTGGTCTGGACCGGTCCAGGGAACGATGGCCGGTGGTCTAGACTGGTCCAAAGAATGGCTTTGAAATAGACGGGAGTACTATGGCAAGAAAAATTAATCATACCAAGAGACGGTCAGCAACAAATTTTATGTATTGGCTCATAAGTGTTGCGTTCATCCCAATTAGTGCACACGGAAGAGCTTCACACACAAACTCGGTCTCTATTTCAACGGCTTCTTGCACGATTTCATATACTTTTTGCCAAGGAAGCTGCTTTCGTAATAAACTGTAAATCAAAATTATTACTTTTTTCACGATTATTTAAAAAGAATTATGTTTTGGTTGGTTAAAAAGTCAAAGGGAAATTACCTGTGAAGGAGACAAGCAAAGTCACAATGTAGACCCTCGTCTCTAGATATAAGTTTATTTGAGAAAGTCAACCCTGGCATTAATCCCCTCTTCTTTAACCAAAATATTGAACAAAAACTACAAAATAAGGAAATAAACCAAATGAATTAATACAGATAAATCATGGTATGTAGAAAGAAGAAATAATGTATAGATATCTTTTAATAAAATTATTTAAATATTACTTTGACATATCTCATTTATAATCATTATATGGTTAAATTTTTTTTAAAGAGAATTCACTTGATTAATATTCTATATCTTACAAACAATTTAAAATATTGTACCTTCCTGAGAAAAATATTCCTTCTACACATGCAAACGCAACAAGTCTCTCTGCAAATGAATTGGAGCTGCATAAAAATTAAAGCAATGCAGTTATAAAAAAAAAGTTAATAAAAAAATTAATGATATGACAATCGAATAACATCTTTTTCGCAGAAAATGGAAAAGTTCACTTGAAGAAGGCCGATATAATTAATAGAGTTCATACGCAAAAAAAAAAAAAATAAATAGATCTTGTAACGTTCATAAGCCTAAAAAACATCTAAAACTTGATGACATTGTGATTTACCTTTCCCATGTTGGCGGTAGGACATTGGTGGGGGCCACCCCAGATCCCCACCAACCTTTCCCACAACCAATATGGGAAGGTAAATCACAAGAAAGGTGATGTCAGGCTTGCTTGCAACACAAGAAATGTTTTTCAATTGCATTAAACAAGGAGATTACCTTTTAATCCAATTCAAAGCCCAATTGGCTTTTCTTGCAACACAAGGAATGTTTTCAATTGCATTAAACAATCTGTATTTTTCCTTGGGATCCTTGATTAATGTTTCTAATAGCAAGCTATACATCTCTACAAAATCGTATTAAAAATCAATGAGATAGATATATTAAGCAAAAAAATATTTTATATTAACTAAACTTCGAAGCTTAAAGAGACTCACCTGAATGTACATTCTCCATTGCAATTTGAAATCCGTAAAATGCACGAGCCTATCAAAAAGAACAACACAACATCTCAAATTAGTCCCAAATCCAACAAATCCCACAATTCAAAAAAAATATTTGAAAAAAAAAAACATTTGAGAAAATAAAGGCACACTAAGAGAAATTAAGGAGGAAAAACTGAGGGAAAATTTGAAAATTTGTTAATAGTTAAGACATAGTGGATAAAACTTCATTTTAAATACTTTTTCTGTTAAGCCGTTCTTTCTGTATTAAGTCAAATCGAAACACCTTTATATAACTAACCAGATTAAGGTGTTGTTTCTTTTTGGCTTAACAAACTAAATGGGGATATGATTATATAGTGGTGCTTCTTTTCGACTTAATAAAAACAGATGGACTTCATGTTATCCATTAAGACATCATTTTATTCTGCATCACTTCTACACAAAAGGGTAAAATGGACATTTCTTTTTTTCATATTGAGACAATTCATTTATTCCACTAAGTGAAAAAAGCATTACATTACCTCAGGTATCTGAATGTCGTTTAAAAATCTTGCAGCCAGATTTTCCAAAACAATTCCATCTGATGCAGCAAAAAAGGCTAAGATATGACTTATGAACTGCTTTTCTGATTCAGTCAACTTTTGCCATTGTTGTATGTCTAAAGAGAGATCAACCTCCTCAGCTAAACCCATCAAATATACAAAAAGAATCATTAATGTATATACATATAAAAGAAAATTACATCCATTTAGATCCAAAATAAAAAATAGTACTAATAATTTTAATAGAAAATTACATCATTTTAGGATTCATAGTTTATGAATTTTTAGATTACAATGGAAGACCGAATTTTATTTGAGACATCTGTTTCAGTCTTTTTGACATAATTTGATATCTATTTCTAGTGTGGACAAATTTGGGTTTTCTTTCATTTCAAAATAATAAAGTTAGTCTCTCCAAAATTCAAATTTATATGGTTGTTGTTCTTTATTTGATCATCTATGTACGTTTTTTATGTAGATTAACATGATTTATATATTGAAAACCAGTATAACAGGAAGACATCATACAATCGTAATAAGAGGAACGATTTAAAGCAAGAAAAGCACCCGAATTATGAAATTAAAGTACCAAGAAACAAAGAGAATTACTTTTTATAATTCAAAGCAAGAAGAAACACCGAATTTATAGAATTTCTTGAATTGCATAAAAGAATTGTAAAGGATTGATAAAATTCGAGTTGATAAGCATTACCTGTCCAAATACTAGCTTGTGCTTTCTTGTACATCTCCCAAAGTTGATGGTATTTAACAGGAAACATACAAAATCTCTGGTTTTGCTCCATTAAAATTGGTTCTTCTTCTTCTTCTCCTTTGAAGTGCTCTGTTTCATTCTTCAGAGAACCCATTTTGCTATCTCTGTTCTGGATAACTGTGTGTAATATCTGGTAAATAGGTATGAAAAGTTGAAAACCCTACAAAAACCCTTCAGATAAGTTGCACAATTTGACGGTTTTTTTCTTTATTATTTCGTTCGTTTTCGCTGGTATATTGACAAACCGTTTTGGGTGAGATTTTTCTCTGTAGTTCTAAGTAACATAAATTACCCCTCATCTTTTATTCAGTGTACATATTACCCCTAAAAATAAAATAGTTACAAAAATGATCTATACACTATGAGTAATCTGGGTATGACCGTATGGGTATATTCTAGATTCACGGATATAATAGATGCATATGTAAAGGACCCCGAACCCGTGATCTTTTTCAAGCCTATGTAATTTTTTTACCGATAATTGGTTTGATGTCATAGTTCACAAAGAAGCTTAATTAGGTAAAATTTATGTATATTTGAATAGATAAGGAATTAGGTTTATGCTAATTTAACCCTGTACAGGAAAAAAAGAAACGTTTATACTGATTTAACCCTACATACTTTCGTCACGCATAAGCCGCTTCAAGTTATAAAAGTCAACATTGATAGAAAAGTTTGGGTTATCTAAAGTGGGCCTCATTATCTAAAGCATTTGTGACTTAAATTGAAAACACGTTACTTGTACGTCCATACGTGACTTAATTCAAAAAAACGTTTTTTTTATTAAATGGCAAACTGCCGAGCAAAGGAACCGACATAGTTGGAACCAGTCCTAACCGGAAATGTTGGGAAATAGGAACCGAACCGGATCGCCGGTTCTATCGGTTCCGGTTCCTACCGGTTCTTGTCATGTCTTCAAATATTGGAACCGGTCCTCGAGAAATAGCAACATACGGTTCCGGTTTTTGCCGGTTTCTGGTTCCAAAAATCCACAAGAATATCGTCACGGTCTCGGCCCGACCAATTACATCTCCGGTACCGGTTCCGGCCAGTTCCCCGGTCCATATGCTCATCCCCAGCAAACTCCTAAAGGCAAAACTGACAAAATCTTCTAAACTTAAGGACTTTTGACAGAACTTTGTCAAAAGCTCTGTATTTATTTGTTTCATATTTTGTATAGAACATAATTTTTTTCAAGGTACATACTAAATTTTATCTTGTATAAATGTTAATTAAAATTAAAAAATTAGGTGCATCATAGGACCCACCTTGGTATATGTTTGTCCACCTCTACAACCACCCAAGTTTAAGCCTGTTGGATCAGAAACAACACCAAACATCGTTGGACCTAGGGTTGCAGGGTTAGCCGACATTACACCTCAAAATTTCAATCAAATTGTAGATTTTTACGAATTTTCCGGCATAATCTAAAAATTATGGTGTGCTACCCATAGGATTACGTCTTGCGTATGCCACTGGCCCTTAACCCATCCAAGTTTATGTTGTATTACTCAGTAGCAACGACATTCCACAGTTCTTCAGATGTTGGATTGAAACCCTAGACACAAACTTGAAGAATAAGTCGCACAAAAATGGAAGGTAAATGAAAAAAACAAAGATATGAGAATTCTTTCACATCTAAACATCATTTAAGTGATTTTTCATAGATGGAATTGATGGGTATTATGCAAAACATATAAATCTTATGTATTCATGCAATCTTAATACTTGATTTATGTTTTCTCTAATTAAACATACAACTTTGAACAACAAAATAGAAACCCTAGAATACTAGCATATTTTCAAAAATACAAATAGGGTTAAGAGAAACATACATTGATTGTTATTTAGTAATAAATGTAAATCCCTGTGTTGTTGAAGCCTTGACAGCAAGCATCAAAAATTTCATGCCACTAGTGGTTCACACCCAACACTAGCAAAACTTAGTGAGTTCCTATAAATATCGAATAACATACATATCAACGGGCCCAATCCCCACATTAGCCCTAACCCATAATATGGGGCCCAACCCTTGATACCAATGGGCCCATCCCTATATATTAATAGGCTCAACCTAACATACAAATGGGCTAAGCCCGATATATCAATAAATAAGCCTATACCATCATACAATGCAAGAGTCACAAATATAGCTATCATCTTACATAGTATAGTGAGAAGACTCACCTCGATCCATAGACAGACAAATCTCACACTCGAGCTGCCGAAACTAAAAATTTTCATTTTAAACCATTAACTCCATACAACCATTTGTTCTAAAACCAATCAGAGTGAATTGTATTTTCCAAACATCAGAGTAAAACAAATATAACCAGTGCGGAAAAGCCATCAGGGGATGTTGTGTAGTCAAGCCGCGCCCTTCCCTTTGGAACTAGAAGTACCTGAAAATGTTTAAACCACAAAACCATAAGCATAAAGCTTAGTGAGTTCCCCAAAATACCACATACCATACATAAGATATGGAATGCTATGCACCAACCATATTCTTACAATCATTAACATGTCGTGGGCCACATCATGGTCTTTCCTGGCCATGCCAAGGGCCAAAACCCGGGTCTTACAAACAAGTGCCAAGTGTCACCTCCTAGTCTTCTATACAAGCATCACAAAGACAGCTAGCATCCTACATATACCTGATAGGGTCCAAACTGGTCTTGTTTACAAGTTGTCGGGAGCCATATCTAGGTGTTTCATATAATTGACAAGGGCCACGACTTGGTCTTCTAACATAGTATAGTGAGAAGATTCACCTTAACCCTGAAGACAAGATAAACCACCCACTCGAGCCAAAGATATCAAACCTCCCTTGCTACACATATCCACAATAAAACGCTAATTAACAATTAAGGAAATGACTGACACACGAAAGGTCTAGGCTTAGAAATAAACCTCCTTTGGGAAAAAGACCATTTTGCCCTTCCTATACTAAGTCCCTACACGGTTGGCCAAAATTCAAACTGGTCAAAAAGTCAACGGTCAACGCTCAGTTGACTTACGCCCTACATAACTAATCTATGCCCAGCATAGAGCTACGCCCTATGTAGGGCAAAAACCCCAATCTTCTAATTTAACTTCAAACATCCATAACTTCTTTGTTTCAGTGAAAATTGTTACCGTTATTTTTAGGACGTTACTTTTCATCTATTAATCTTTAAACAAAAGATTGTAAAGCATGAAAATGCATCAAGTAGAAATTAATAGTTGATGAATAAACATATTGTACTTATACATAAAATAGTAATCAAATCATACAACATACCAACAAACGCTTCTTCATCCGCAACACAACATTTGATGTTCTACACATAATGCATTACCCACATATTTGAAAGCAAAGGACACCGATCACATAAGGTGGATATATAACTATATAATGCAAACAACAACTAAAAAACAAATTGCAAAATCGAAATAACCATAGCTAGTTCTCTACATCTTGAAATTGTTCTTATTGGATTAGGTGTCTGTGACATCCCCATTTTTCACGGCTAGAAAAGACCGATTTCGTTTATGCTTTATAAAAATCAAAGTACTTCTTTTAATAAAAATGTTGCGGAATTTGTTCCCAGAAAAACACGATAAATACGTTATTAAAAGATTTTCGAAGAAACGTATTTAATTCATTTTAAAACGTTTGAGATGTCATCGTTAATACAGAAACATAAGCATAAACAGAACTTACATTTATTTACACTAGTGATCTACATCTCTTTAAATCTCTCAGTGTAATGTGACTTCATATCAACACCTGTGATATAAATAAACTGAGTGGGTCAGGTTGGGAAACCTGGTGAGTACATAGGTTTTTCAACCCACAATAATATAATTATTATGTTTAAACAATCAAGCAATTAAACCCCATTACCTATTCCCATTATATTCTCTATTCTTAAGGATCTACCCTAAGAATCAGCTTATTCCTCGTTCATTCGTTCCTAAGGATCATCCAAAGGAATCGGCACGAAGTCTATCGTTGCCATGGTTTACACAACGGGCACTAAGTCTGCATAGTCGCCAGGGTTTAGGCACTAAGTCTGCATAGTCACCACGGTTTAGGCACTAAGTCTACATAGTCGCCAGGGTTTAGGCATCAAGTCTGCATGATTACCAAGGTTTAGGCACCAAGTTTGCATGGTCACCAAGGTTTAGAGTACACCGGGTGAACACATCGTTCACAACACCTATAGGTTGCGATCCTGCTAGTTTTCCATTGGACTGTCTAGAATAGTCCGTGGTTGTCATCCATACTCTGCTGAATGATGGGGACATCGTTTGGGAAAAAGACTTCTCACATCGTACACCTCTCACCCATACCTCATGGTCTATATCACCTCTCAACTCATCGTCCAACTCATATTTCATCTATTATATCTACCCATGTTTTACCCCAACATTTTCATAGATATAAAATACATATATAGTTTAAATCATTTAAAACATGTATAAAATCTTTCACCGAGCATAGACAGTAAGTAAACAGACAATATACACACATAGCACATAGTAAATACTTCATATCTATGTGTAAGTTGAAGGGGACCATGCACTCACTTGAAAGGTGGTGACTTAGTACTCGAACAGCGCTTCGATACTCTGAAAACAATTTTTCCTTCGATAAAACCTAGTATCAACACCACTAGGGTTTAGTCTAACAATAACCACGACAAATTAATAGTCTGACTATTATTATTATTATATAAGCGTTAAATAACACTCAATATAACTCATAATAATAGCCCAAATAATTATTTTAAGGACCTAATAACATTACTATAATTATTTGGAAGCTATATTAAAAATTGCGTAAGCGTAGCTCACTAACAACGAATTTTATCGAAAACCGGAACTTTATTTGGAGCAGCGTTTCGAAACCGAAAGACCCTTTTTCTCGGGACTCCGGGAGCCTCAGGGCTTCCTTCGGGTGCTAGGAAGGTTCCCTAGAGTTTAGAAGTGTTTAGGACACTTAGAGAGTGAAAGAAGTTAGAGAGAGTGAATAAACGTGTGAAAAATGCAGAACCCTCGCCCCCTTTTTATACCCTGCGAGGCCTCGGACTACGCTGGGCGTAATCCTTGGCTACGCGGGGCGTAACTTCGGATAGGGTCCAGCTGCATCTAGCTGTCTCGCACTTCGGATGAGGATAAGGACCGAGGGTACGCTGGGGCACGCAGGGCGTAAGGCGAAGCGAGGCGTGATCCAAAGGGCGCTCTGTGATCGGCGATGGATGGCTGCGATGAGGCCACATCATCCATCTTGCATCAGATTTCGCAATTTGCATACTCGACTTTAAAAATTCGTAACTTTCGCGTACGAGATCCGTTTTCGACGTTCTTTATATCCACGTGAAGGTGGGAACGTACTCTACAACTTTCGTTTAGACTCCGTCGGCTAATTTTGAATCGATTTTAAATTTTATATTATTAACATGTTGGGACATGATTGGCCCGTTAAATCCTCATAAATTCTTTATCCGACGTCCGTTAAATCCTCGTTTAAGTCGTGTCGGCTAAAAAATCACTCGATCTAATATTCGAATTTCAGGTTGTACACCACTAATCCGGAACTTCGAAAAATCATAACTTCTTCATACGAAGTCAAATTTGGGCGTTCTTTTTATCGATGTTCTTAGTTTAACGTATTCTACGACTTTCATTTATATCGCTAAGGCTAAAACTCGCTCTATCATAAATTCACTATTTACGCTTCTCGGTGCCGTGTCGGTTTCGTCGCGAAACTTCGACGGGTCATAACTTCTTCGTTATAACTCGGATTTCGGCATTCTTTATATGTATGGAAACCTTGTGACATATACTACAACTTGGTTCATACTATTTATTCTAAATAATCTTTTATAGAAAAGTCGTTTTCGACCCCTATTGTCTCTAAATTGACTAGCCTGGATCTATGGGCGTTACAATTATCTCCCCCTTAGGATGATTACGTCCCGGAATCATCAACGAAACAGGGCTCACATGATGACTCCATTCGTTATCTATTCATCTTAAGTCATAACTTCGATGTTTCTTCGAACGAGTATCTAACTCTTAGACTCCTTGACAATAGGCGGTGCTCGATCTTGCATCCGCTCTCTATCTCACGTTAGACTCCAAATTATGACCTTCAAGTCACAATGTCAATCCTCAGTTGATACGAACTTAAGATAAGTTCTTTTATCACTACAATGGAACGATGTGTCATATTCTAATGACCTATCATCGTGTGATGCATTGCTTGGACTCAGGTCGTTTAGAGTCAAATTCCGGAACAGTCTATACCTTCCTTAATGTTCTAGTCACATCTTAAAAGCTAGCATCTCTAGCAACCGTTGCGATACTTCTACTGATCGCTTTGATTAATTCTTCTGGCTTAAGTTGGTGCTACATCGAACTTAGTTCTCTGAACCACGTAACATACTTATCGTAGTCGGACTCAATTCGATATGACCACTTAGGTCGGAATATCAACAATCTTTTTAGTCATTACTGAAACGATGGTAACGACATACTTGAATAAAACGGAATCAATTATTGGCTTCTTGGTAACCTTGTGACTTTCCCTGATCCAAGCGTGAGTCTTGTGCTTCCGGTAGTATATGCATCTACTACCTTTCATACCTACTCATACTCATCCCAAGTATTGTCTTGCAGTCCCCAAGTCACCATACAAGAAAATCACATAACAGTTTAACACATCAGATAACAAAACAAAGGTTTTATTATTTCTTGAAACTATTACATAGGTGTTCAAGTTCGCCCTAGACTATGCCTCTAATAGGCTACATCATACAATACTATGGCTACTGCATAACTCGATCTTCGGATATGAAGTCCTCATCCTTGATTCCTTGCATGGTTTTCTGCTTCGTCGAGGATCATGTGAAATGCCCTTGGCCTTGGTGGTGTGTTTGGCCTTGCTGCCTCATTTTTCTTTGGGCAATCCCTAGAGATATGCCCTTCTTTGTTACATCCATAGCACACCTTCTTGTTGGACGTACACTTGCTGGCGTAATGCCCTATCTTTCCACATTTGTAGCAAGTTACCTCCTCGCTACATTTCCCAAAGTGCTTCTCTTTACACTTCTCGCACTACTTGGATTCACCTCCTCCTCCTTCTTCAATTTTTGAGAATTTCCTTTCTTTGTTGGATTTTGAAGATCCTTCATGCTTCCTTTTTTCTCCCGCCTTGCCTTTTTCTAGACCCCTTTCTCTTATCTGGGTCTCTACATTCTTAGCTACTCTAACAGCTGTTTTCAAGGTAGTTGCCATTTTGACCATTGGGCTGAAGTCTGTGGGCAGTCCGTTAGCAAACCTATCAATCTTTAAGAGTTCAGTAGGCACCAAGTAGGGAAATAGCTTCATCCTCTCGGTGAATGCGATGGCATACTCATCAACACTCCTCTTCCATTTCTTCAGGTTCTGAAACTCGTTGTTTAGGTCTATCAGATCTATCTCTGAACAGTACTGCATTTTCAACTGTTCCAAGAACTCCTCCCATGACATCCTTAGGGCTTCTCCTCGTGGCATCGTATCTGCCAATAGCTTCCACCAGCTCAAGACTCTAGTTTTCAGCTGTCTTACTGCGAAGACAGTCTTCTGTTTCTCGCTACAGCTGCAGCTCTCAAACACCATCTCCATCTCAGAGATCCAATCCATAATATCAACCGGCTTCGGGCTTCCTGAGAGACTCGGTGGTTTTGCACCCAATAAATTCTTTTACATTTGCCCATCCTTGTCGTTTCTCCCCTCCGGGCCTTCCCTTCGTTCGCCTTGAGTCCCCACTTGACTCGCTTGGCGGCTGTAGTTCCCTTCCTCAGTTTGTTCGGGAATCAGCTCGGGTTGCTCAATGGGCATAGTAGGTTCGTCCCTATTTAACATCCGCCTCATTTCTTCCCTTTGTTCAGCCAACATAGTCTGAATCATGGCTTGTACTCCAGCCATGGTGATTGGCTTGGGTACATCTTCTACTACAATAGGTATTTGCTGAATCACCGGGGGTTGATTCCTATTCCCATTTGCATTCCCAGCTCCATTGCGGGTTCTTGCCATTTTGGTCTATACACCGAATAAGGTGAATCTAGATCTTAATTTAGGATTGACGTCTTAAATCATCCTTATCACTCCGAAACGTTTATATGCTAGTTCTAATATCGTATTCGTACGTTTAAAATTCTAAACACATAAGGTTTCCAGATCCGGTCGGCAACAGACCATAGATCCGATCAAACTAGAGCATAACAAATCATTTAGCACATAAAAGAAATTTAGGCATCATTCCTAAAATAAGCTAGTGCTCACACCTCACAATCATCACTTAACATTCTAAGTTTATGTCTAGAAATTTCCTACAAATTCCTAGTTCTCTTAAACTAATGCTCTGATATCAACTGTGACATCCCCATTTTTCACGACCATAAAAGACTGATTTTGTTTATGCTTTATAAAAACCAGAGTACTTCTTTTAATAAAAATGTTGCAGAATTTGTTCCCAGAAAAACACGATAAATACGTTATTAAAACATTTTCGAAGAAACATATTTTATTCGTTTTAAAACGTTTGGGATGTCATCGTTAATATAGAAACATAAGCATAAACAGAACTTACATTTATTTACACTAGTGATCCACATCTCTTTAAATCTCTCAGTGTAATGTGACTTCATGTGAACACCTGAGATATAAATAAACTGAGCGGGTCAGGTTGGGAAACCTGGTGAGTACATAGGGTTTTCAACCCACAATAATATAATTATTATGTTTAAACAATTAAGCAATTAAACCCCATTACCCATCCCCATTATATTCTCTATTCTTAAGGATCTACCCTAAGAATCAGCTTATTCCTCGTTCATTCGTTCCTAAGGATCATCCAAAGGAATTGGCACGATGTCCATCGTTGCCATGGTTTACACAATGGATCGCATTAGTCTTTATTATTTTTATTATGTTTAGGTTCGGAAGAACCTTTATTTGCCGAAATGGCTACGGTGAAAGTTGTTTTTACACAGCACTAGGAAGTTACACACGGTTTCACTAAGTCGAACCATGATTGATAGAGGCGTCGAAGTTGGCATACATCGACATGACATAGAATGAGGGTCGATAGGGTCATGTGCTGAACGGGCACACCAGTTCTTGGCGTCTCGTGTTTCGTCCCGTGTATCACTGTCGCGGATATTGGGACCGATTGAGTCGACGCGGAACTGTAGAGGGTCCTGAGTGTTTCTGAATAGGGTACCTTTCATGTATGGATTCTCACGAGGCCTTTCTATAATCGCCTAACATATACTAGTCATGTATAATTAAGGTGGGAAGGACTGTTGACTGAGCGACCCCGCCTTAAATCCACAACCAAACAAGGAACAGGAAATGAGGCGGCATCACTCACTCTAGGTCTATCCATCTCAATTATACATGGTTGTAACGTATATATCTAGCCATTATAGTTTTACCTGATGAAATTTTAAATTTTATAACAGTGCTGCGACTTTCGCCTTAACGGGGAAGTAATTACATTTAGAATTAGCCTTTTAATGTTTTTGGTTAGTTATCTGAGATTGAGAGACGTACTAAAAATCTACCGGGTTCCTTGATGCTTCTCTCCAAGCATTAGAGTTAGACTCCTCCTGTGTCCTTGTCTTTTCTTTCCGTTGGGCAATCTCGATTTAAGTGACCAATCTCACCACATAGGTGGCATACTGGATAGATCGTCCCATTGATGGTTGATGTAATAAAATCAACCGGGGTTCTGCAGACGCGAGGGGTATGCCCCCTTCATGTTGCACCTTGTACAACAGAGTTCCCGACATATACCATGATGATGGTAGCTGCATTTTCCGCAACGGGGGAGGTTTCCTCGATATGGTCTCCTAGGTGTAGGGATGGAAGGGTTGGCAGGGGTATTGACTGTCTCAGCTCGTTGCCCTTCGAAAGGTCCTTGAGCCGAGGTACTTCCTTCCTCGTTCTTGAGCTTTCTCTTTAGTGCAGTTGGCTGAGGTTCTTGGATGGTTGGGTATTCAGGTGTTGGTTGCTGCTGTCCATTGCTAGGATCGGAAATTTCGATAGGGCTCTTGCTAACATTAGCGTTGTTAGCATTCAGATGAGCCATGATAGCTGCTACGGCTGCCGAGGCTGCAGCTTGGAACGTAGCTTCATCGAATAGGAGAGTAGGTTTCTTGCCAGTAGATTGGGTTACGCTTCTTCGGAGGCATGGTTTTCCTATGAGAGACGATGGTTAACCGTTAGACGTATCAATCCTTACTACATTAGGCATAAATTTTTCCCGTGCCTCGGATATTGGTTGTCTGAGTGTCGACCTACATCCCTATGATGTGGTCCGGGTATTCAAGGTAGGAGTATGAGTATCGGAAAAGCCATAATATGGGAGTCGTTCCTACTAAGTTACCTTTATACTGGGAAAGGTTCACTCTCCGGCTTGGAAAGATCTGAGAATAGTTCGGAACGAAGACCGCGGGAAGAAAGGCTCATGAAGACTTATGGCTAAACACTCTCAATAGAGGTGTGGGGATCTGCTCCAATCGTATTACTTGCAACGGGAAAAGGCGATTTACCTAACACATAGCGTGAGTAGTGTGATCACTAACTCACTAAATTGTATTATCTTATAGGTGTATTAGCGTGACAAACACGAGGAAAAGACACTTCTCGGGTTCCATGTACTGGCACCCTCTATCTACCTCGTATCTTTGACTGGGACCGGCGTTGGTTTCCTTCAGGTAGTTACCTAAGGTCCTCTTCTCCTATAGACATATTGAATTTCTACTCCGTCTTACTTCCGATTCCGACTTTGGGTGTCATCACTTCATGATGGATGAATGGAAATCTCGGAAGTTTAGAAGAATTTCCCACCATGTCCCTAAAAAGGTATAGGCACTCAGTGGTTTCAATAGTCTCGTCTTGGTTCATTTATTTCCAAACTGGAAATCTTCTCAATGAATCTCTTCTGGGTCTGAATCAACTCTTTTGTCAAATACTGAAGTGGATAGGGTTTTCTACAGGGTTCGTGTGAGAATGGAAATGTCTAAAGAATCCTAAGAGATTATTAACATTTCACTGGGTGATCCATATCGAGTCCTGCTACAGTTACATAGGGTACACAAATCATATATAGCTTAGATCCGATAGGCCTTCGAATATGTGATACTACTCTATATCCATATCCCAACGAGGAAAAGGAAGTAGAGCGAAACCACACATTCTTAGTCTATGGGATCCTTATTATATATAACCTTGGGAGTATACCCTCTGTAATTGTAGGTATATCAATAAGGGTCTTTTGAGTTCTCCACACAAGGTTATCTATGGATCCTAAAATACCCCTATGGTATTTTAATTTCTTGTTTGTTTCTTATCTTCTGAATACTCCCATTGGTCAGAGTGTTTTATCCCTATGTATTTATAGGCTGTATATCTTTTATGATTTGATATACTTAGCTCACTATAGACAATGCTCTGATACCAATCTGTCACACCCCAAAACCTGAACGGAGGAAACGTTCTGGGGTGGATGACGTCATTTCAAGTATCACAACATATGCAGTATAGTAATCAAAGTACAACAACCATTGCATTAATAGTAATAGTTTTACATAAGTTACATTTCATAGAGACATTAAAGTAATACAGAAACTAGTATAAATGCAGCTCGGTTCTAGACTGACTTCGCCAAAAGCTCCTGGGTGTACCTGTCTATTACTGACCTGAGAATAAAAGTTATTTTGAAAGCGAGTATCAGCATTTTTATAAATGCTGGTGAGTTCATAAGTATTTAGTGTCATTTATGTAAGTAAACATTTTATTCAAAATAACTTTATGAAAAGTAGTAGTTTAGAATCTATAGTGTATTAGCGTCCTTTCTAGAAAATCCTGTATTTTCTAAATAAAAGCAGTCATCTACCAAGACTCGACATAGTTATGTTGTAAAGAGTAATTTTCGCTAAACACTGTCATTACCAAAATACGGTATTTGACTTTAAAGAGAGTAAGAGAGTATCACTAGTAGAATACTAGGGGAAAATAACATATGCCTCAGCAGAAATACTGCTGACTAAGGCAAAAGAAATCATAGACTCCAGGAGAGTATCAAATGAATGATACGCCTGGCCCAGTCTAACAAAAGGAAATACAGACCCCCGACGGTATCAAATGTACGATACGGCTAGCAAGATCTAAAACAAAGAGACACAGACACCAGACAGTATCAAATGAACGATACATCTAGCAAGGTCTAAAACAAAGAGACACAGACCCCGAACAGTATCAAATGAATGATACAATTAGCAAGGTCTAAAACAAAGAGACACAGACCCCAGACAGTATCAAATGAACGATACAGCTAGCAAGGTCTAAAACAAAGAAATAATCCTAAGATTGTTGTTTCAAGCATACAGTGCTATTTCTCATTACCTTAAGGCCATGAATTATAAGGTAAACATGGAGATACTCGCAACCATACTAATCGACACTAGAGTACTTGACGCCCTGCAAGCGTCAAAATAAATGTGACATTTGTCACCCTTTGGCTTGGTAGGCCGTGGACTGTAGCTAGCAGTCAGGGTGCTGGAGTGCCAGTCCCATATAGATCTATACACACAATGCCCGCTCTCCCTACAGGAGACTCTGGTTACCAACTCGACGACGGGGAGATCCGTGTCTTGAAGATGCATCTCATATTCTGAAATCTATTAGAGGCGCTGGAGAAATGATGTAGACTCGCGTGTGAACTGACTTCTGTGGAATTCTTGTACTAGAAAGAGTGAATAGAACCTCCTAGCTATTCCTATAATAGTTACTAGTGCCTCTGTTCTATGAATGATGAATGGAAGGATGCCCTTGCTACCCAAGGGAAATGAACTAGCCGATGTAAACCTTTATGTCTATACGTGTATACATGATATATAATTAATGTTTAAACAACCTTCGGACGGATATCCGATACCCACCAGACCACATCCCAACGAGGAAAAGGAAATAGGGCGAACTAGCCTTCCTAAGTCTTTTAAACATTATTTATATAACTATACAAGTACAGGCATGCATTTAACGAAGCAGAAGTATAGAAGTATAGAAGAAAACTTTGATGAAAACTTTGGAAAACCTTTACATATAAGAAATTTACGACTTGAAGTCAGTTTGTAAAACAAGTTTGAAAACCGTTCATAAACACATTTAGAATATAATTTGATAAAACAATATAAGTAAAGAAAACCTTTGTTTAAAACACTGCTGTAACTGGTTTAGAAGTAAAACATACAACACGAGAGACATTTTGAGAAAAGATTTAAACAAGTAAAGATGTTTTAGAAAACCATCTATAGTATTATACTTGGTAAAACAGCTGAAAGTGTGATAAATCCTTTTGCATGCAGCTTATCAATCACATATGATTGATATGATAACTGGCATGTTTTAACTTGTATTCCCCCCATAAAAGCATGTAAAAACATTTAAAAGGTTAATTCAGGGGTATGAACTCACCTGTTGTAAGTGGATCGAACGAAAGTGCCGGTTGGGTGCTCGGTGTCGAGTAAAGACTTGAACACACTTAGTGACCTATTAACATATGATGACACATGTTTACATACAATTAGTAAATATAATACTAATTAAACATGTATACGCATCTAAACATGCGGAAAACACTTTGGTTAAGTACTAGGGGTGTCCCGGGTAGTATCTAAGGGTGTGTATGGCCTAGTTAGGGAGTTTACTCTTCAAGAGTAAACTCTTTATAGAGTTTACGGCCCTAAGACCATATCCCCATGAGTTTACGGCCGTAAACTCATGGTGGGGGTGTTCTAGGATGTTTCAAGGTCTTATATCACTTGTGGAATTATGCTAGGCTCAATTCTAGGGCTTATGAAGGGTTTAAGGCCTCAAAATGACCATTTTAGGGAGTTTCAGCCCTAAACAAGGAGTTTACGGCCGTAAGCTCCTATATGCTCAGTCCTTTGGTGTATTAAGGTCTTAAATGGTAGAGAATAAAGTTCAATGCATTTTTCCATGTCAAATGAAGAAGTTAGGGCATCATTTGGCCTCCTTTTGGGAGTTTACGACCCATGGACCAATCCTAGGGGGTTTACAGCCGTAAGCTCCTAAATCCTTGGTTTAATTGATGTTTAATGCCTTTACTTCAATGGGGGTTGCTTCTAGACATTTTCCCAAGCCATAGGAGGTGTTTGAGGGCAATTCTAACACCTTAAAGGGTGTTCACGGCCTATGAAGAGGGGTTTACGGTCCAAGAGTGTTCTTTGGCCGTAAACTCATGTTTACTCTCCATAATGCAAGGTTTTAGTGTTCTAAGCTCGAAGGTATAAGTCTAAAAGTCATATCTAAGACCTAGGGTGATTTGGAAGGGTTTTGGGGCTTCAAAAACCCACTTAAGGGTGTTTACGGTCCAAGAGTGTTCTTGGGCCATAAACACATAATTTGGCCCCTATTTGATGTCTTATACATGAATTTGCATGTTAACTAAGCTACACAACAAGTTAGGATAGATTACTTACTAGTTTGGGGCTCGAAACGGACGTTTTGGATCGAAAGCAAGTTGTAGAGAGAGAGAGAGAGAGAGAGTGTAGAGAGAGAGTGGAAAGTCTCAAATGGACTCCACTCACCCTTATATAGGGGTTTGAGTTGGGGCTCAGTGTGCAACAACCCGAAGTTATCCATCGCCGAAACCCAATTCGTCCGTAAGACCTGTTTTTAGCAATTCGTTTCCAATTTCGTAATTAAATTAAGTCATTAATTTGAAATTATTATTATGACTTAATGAGTGTCCCAACGCATTTAGAACTCATTTTAGCACCCCATTCTAGTAATCGGAAAAATTTTAGAATCAACCATATCGGGTCACGACAACTTTATCGGGTGCGACCAAATCTTACTCACGTCTAACGTCGGTATCGGGTAGAATTCCACCGTGTCCAAATCTTAGACACTATTTAAAGATGATTAAGCTTCCATTTGACGCTTTTGCCCTCTCTCACTACTCTCTCTCTCTCTCTCTAACCTCTCTCCTCAATCCATATTCAAGGTCCAAAATTATTGATTTAAGGCTCCAAATCCTTGAGGTAACTTCCCTAACTTGTTATTCAACCTCCTTAGCCTTCAAATATGAATTTAAACTTTGAGTTTGGACCTCAAACATGAGTTTACGGCCAAGGAGCATTCTTGGGCCGTAAACACCTAATAAGAGGGTTTTTATGCCTTTAAACCCATCCAAAACACCATTGAGACTTAGATATGGCTTGTAGAATTATGGGACTGGACTTAGAACACCTTGAATATCAATTTAGAGGAGTAAACATGAGTTTACTGCCCAAGAACATGCTTGGTCCGTAAACTCATTAACATGGAGAGTAAACTCATTTTAAAGTGTTAAAATGCCGTTTAAACACACCAATAGCCTTGGGATAAATTCTAGAAGTAACCACATACGAATTAGGAGCCTAAAACATAAGGAAAATACCCCCCCCCCTAAGGAGTTCACGGCCATAAGGTGGATTTATGGGCCGTAAACTCCTAAAACCATGTTAAATGATGCCCAAATTTCACCACTAGACTTGTAAAATAGCTTGAAATCACATATGATTAATTGAGGACCAACAAGAAGCATTTTGGTTATGTATCCAAGAGTTTATAGCCGTAAACATAGATTTTACTGCCGTAAACTCCTCATATGGTCCCTAATTTACTCAAAACACTTTTCCATGCCATGAAACCAACCCTAGAAATTCCCTCTTAATTGATTCAAGCCATTTAGCAACCAAAAGCACCCCACCATGAGTTTACGGCCATAAACTCATGGGGAATGGTGCATTAGGGCCGAAAACTCTAGTATGAGTTTACTCTTGAAGAGTAAACTCAATATCCAAGCCTCATGTGTCCTCGAATGCCACCCGGGTCCTTCCAAACACTTGTAATGAAGTGTTTTCGCATCCAGAAGTATATGTCCCTAACAAATAAATTAATCAAGTCCTAATTAGATACAAATGTGTATCTTTTCATAATACATAGGAATCTTGTGCGTTTGCGAACCCAGAACTGACGTTTAGGATCCAAACTGATGCGTTTCTCAACCTTTGAGTTCATACCCCTACCCTTTTTTCAGTGTTTTTCAAATGTTTTTCAAATGTTTTCACGGGGGGAATACAAGCAAAAAGTACAAGGAAATCTTGTACTTAAACTTAATTTCAGTTCAACAGCCGTTGGGAGTTTACGGCCCATGGACCAATCATAGGGGGGGTTTACGGCTGTAAGCTCCTAAATACTTGGTTTAATTGATGTTTAATTCCTTTACTTCAATGGGGGTTGCTTCTAGACATTTTCCCAAGCCATAAGAGGTGTTTGAGGGCAATTCTAACACCTTAAAGGGTGTTCACGGCCTATGAAGAGGGGTTTACGGTCCAAGAGTGTTCTCTAGCTGTAAACTCATGTTTACTCTCCAAAATGCAAGGTTTTAGTGTTCTAAGCTCGAAGGTATAAGTCTACAAGTCATATCTAAGCCCTAGGGGTGATTTGGAAGGGTTTTGGGGCTTCAAAACCCCACTTAAGGGTCTTTACGGTCCAAGAGTGTTCTTGGGCTGTAAACACATAATTTGGCCACTATTTGATGTCTTAAACACGAATTTGCATGTTAACTAAGCTACACAACAAGTTAGGATAGATTACTTACAAGTTTGGGGCTCCAAACAGGCGTTTTGGATTGAAAGCAAGTTGAAGAGAGAGTGTGAAGAGAGAGAGAGAGAGTGGAAAGTCTCAAATGGACTCCACTCACCCTTATATAGGGGTTTGAGTTGGGGCTCAGTGGAAATCTACTCGATACTGACGTTAAACGGGGCTTTTGGTCGCACCCGATTAAATGGTCGTATTTTGACTTGGTTGAAACTAAAACTTTTCAAGGGATTAATGAGGGTGTTTCTAATGTGTTCCAACCCTTAAGAAGTCATAATAAAAAGTCCCAATTAAATTATCCTAATCAAAAAAGGTTAACGGACAATTTAACAAAGCGGGTTTTATTAACGGATGATGGGGTTAAAAATGACGGGATAAATTTCGGGTTGTCACACCAAGTTTGCATGGTCACTAAGGTTTAGAGTACACCGGGTGAACACATCGTTCACAACACCTACAGGTTGCGCGCATGCTAGTGTTCCACTGGACTGTCTAGAATAGTCCGTGGTTGTCATCCATACTCTGCTGAATGATGGGGACATCGTTTGGGAAAAAGGCTTCTCACATCGTACACCTCTCACCCATACCTCATGGTCTATATCACCTCTCAACTCATCATCCAACTCATATTTCATATATTATATCTACCCATGTTTTACCCCAACATTTTCATAGATATAAAATACATATATAGTTTAAATCATTTAAATCATGTATAAAATCTTTCACCGAGCATAGACAGCAAGTAAACAGACAATATGCACACATAGCACGTAGTAAATACTTCATATCCATGTGTAAGTTGAAGGGCACCATGCACTCACTTGAAAGGTGGTGACTTAGTACTCGAACAGAGCTTCGAGACTCTCAAAACAATTTTTCCTTCGATAAAACCTAGTATCAACACCACTAGGGTTTAGTCTAACAATATCCGCGACAAATTGATAGTCTGACTATTATTATTATTATATAAGCGTTAAATAACACTCAATATAACTCATAATAATAGCCCAAATAATTATTTTAAGGACCTAATAACATTACTATAATTATTTGGAAGCTATATTAAAAATTGCGTAAGTGTAGCTCACTAACAACGAATTTTATCGAAAACCGGAACTTTATTTGGAGCAGCGTTTCGAAACTGAAAGACCCTTTTTCTCGGGACTCTGGGAGCATCGGGGCTTCCTTCGGGTGCTAGGGAGGTTCCCTAGGGTTTAGAAGTGTTTAGGACACTTAGAGAGAGAAAGAAGTTAGAGAGAGAGTGAAGAAAGGTGTGATCCTTGGCTACGCGGGGCGTAACTTCGGATAGGGTCCATATGCAACCAACTGTCTCGCACTTCGGAAGAGGATAAGGACCGAGGGTACGTTGCACGTACCGAATTCCGACGCGGGGCATAAGGCGAAGCGAGGCGACTTGGCGTGATCCGAAGGGCGCTCTATGACCGCCGATGGACGGCTGCGATGAGGCCACGTCATCCATCTCGCATCAGATTTCGCAATTTGCATACTCGACTTTAAAAATTCATAAATTTCGCGTACGAACTCCTTTTTCGACGTTCTTTATATCCACGCGAAGGTGGGAACGTACTCTACAAATTTCGTTTAGACTCCGTCGGCTAATTTTAACTCGATTTTAAATTTTATATTTTTAACAGGCCGGGACATGATTGGCCCGTTAAATCCTCATAACTTCTTCATCCGACGTCCGTTTTCGCCCATCTTTTTCTTTTTATGCTAATCTTAATGAGATCTTCGATTCTAATATTTGAATTTCGGGTTGTACACCGCTAATCCGGAACTTCGAGAAATCATAACTTCTTTATACGAAGTCTGATTTGGGCATTCTTTTTATCGATGTTCTTAGTTTAATGTATTCTACGACTTTCGTTTATATCGCTAAGGCTAAAACTCACTCTATCGTAAATTCACTATTTACGCTTCCCGGTGCCATGCCGGTTTCGTCGCGAAACTTCAACGGGTCATAACTTCTTCGTTATAACTCGGATTTCGGCGTTCTTTATATGTTCGGAAACCTTGTGACATATACTATAACTTGGTTCAAATTATTTATTCTAAATAATCTTTTGTCAAAAAGTCGTTTTCGACCCCTATTGCCTCTAAATTGACTAGCCCGGATCTATGGGCGTTACAGTGTCTATGCCCATAACTATAATTAGTATATGCTTGAATTGATAGTAGCGTAGTCCTTTTGGGTTGCCCTCATAACTAGCATCTAGACATTATGGATTTTGGAGTGAGGTTGGATTTATTATTTGATTAATAAATTGAAATAAATAATTTGTTAATATATTATGGAAATAATATATTGATTAGAAATAGTAATATTTAATTAATATTTAATCAGAAATTAATTGGAATTAAAAGAATTAATTAAAACCGCAGGGGCTAAAGTTCATTTTTTCAATAGTTGAGCAAGAGGTTCCAAAACCTTCCTAGGGAAGGCTTGGATGGTTTTTCTAAGGATAACATAGGGTTACCAGATTATCTCATGTGGATAATTAAGGAGGTGGATAAGTACCATATTCGAATTAATAATATTATATTCAAATTAAGGTTATCCAGGGCATCCTATCTGCACTATAAATAGACCCCTTAGGCTTATGATTTTCGGCCACTTGAAACCTGAAGGAATAACTGAAAATATTAGGTCTCCCTCTCTTGTATCCTCTCTCATCCTCTTGCTTGTTTGGGTGTGATATACTAGAGGCGTGACACTTGTGACGCTTGCTCTCAAAGTTTGAAGAAGACTACAATTTCATTGTTATTGCTATATAGAAATCAAGGTATGTTTTCTTAAACTTATTTTATAGATTTTGAAAATATGCTAGTGCAATTAGGGTTTTCCATTTGATGTTCAAAAGTTGTATGTTCAATTATAGAAAACATAGATCAAGATTTGGGGTTGCATGCACACATAGGTTTTTGTTTGTTATGCTCAAAACCCATCAGTGGTATCAGAGCCTTGACTCGTTTTCTATTGAATTGGTTACAATTGTTTGAATCCGATCAATTAGGGTTTATTGCAATTAAACCCTTTTGGACTTAGGGTTTTCGAAATCAGGTTTTCTTGAACACTAGATTTTGAAAATTTAGAAAGGGTTTTAAGCCTTTCCCTTGCCCCACAAATTTCGAAATTAGGGTTTGCTTTTAAACCTCAAGAATTTTGAAAATAAAAAGGATTGAAATCCTTGCCTTCCTCCCCAAGATAAGCCAAATTCAAAAATTAGGGTTTAAATTCGAAAATTAGGGTTTCTGGTACGATTATCTTATTTTTGGTAATTATGTCCTTATTTGATTAATTGGATAATTATAAAGTTTGCTTTATCCCTCCCATGATTTTCGAAATTTAGGGGGAGAGGATTAGGTTAAATTATCTTGATTAATATAATTGGATAATCCTCAAATTGATTTAATAAATTATTTAAATGTTTAATTAATAAATAATTATTAAATCATTTGTTTTTAAAATTTTAAATTTAAATTAAATTGTTTAATTTTGCAATTTAAGATTTAAAAACCCTAGTATTTCGAAATGTTTAAAATATACCTTATACTATATCTAAAATTAAATGTTTAATATTTACTATATGTATATGACAAGCTAGTCGAACCGCTAGTATGCATCATTCACAAAGCCGATCTATAAGGAGGTATAAGGAAACTGCCTATAAAATGGTAGTTGATTGAGTGTCCACTCTCACCCACCGCTTTCTTGATTGGTGGAGGGTCGTTAGCCGAACGGGTTGATAGGACAAATAATTCTCATTAATAAGTATAATGAATTATAAAGTAACTAAATTCTTTTATTAAATTCCTAATCATAGTTACTTTAGGAAAATTATGAATTTGACGCTAATCCATGAAATTACACATTGTACTTTATAAGTCGTTAGTGGAGCGTGTGTGGTTAACTGACACACTAATATGGACTAATAAAGGGTGGCAATGGATGTCCCGTAAATTATCATTGATTAATGTAGCGCTTGTGGTTAACTGGCATATTAATGAGATGATAAATGACATCGAGAGTACCGAGCTAATTTGCATGGTTATTCATATTTGTTTATGATCCTCGATATCCCAATCATAAATGGAAGAGCATAATCGACATTAAACATGGCATTGAATAGTTCAATGAATCTCAAAAGATCTAGGAATTTCATTAAAAACCTAATTTGTTCAAAATTTCATCTTTTGTGAATCGTAAAAACTAAAACTTGTCTTTCTTCTCTTTAAGATGTTTACTCCCAATGATGCTTTTATTTCCTCTCCAACAATAACTCCTCCAATAACAACTTCTCACTTATGAACATCTGCTCGAGGGTTACTTTTGATGGCACCAATTAGAATGATTGGATGTGGCAGGTCAAAATGGCTCTACGTTTCGAGGACAAAGAGTATGTGCTCGAAAAGGAACTTCTCGAGATCGATGAAACCAAAGCTACTACCACAAAACTAGTTGATTATAGGAAACACTACAATGATACAACCAAAGTGACATGCATCATGGTGTCGACTATGACTCCTAAGTTATAAAGGTTCTATGAGGATTACTAGCCATACAAGATGAACAAGGACTTGATGGAAACGTACCATCAACAAGCATTTCAAGAAAAGTATGAGGTAGTAAAGTCCCTCATCACTAGCAAGATAAAAGATGGAGAGTCCGTCAATAGCCACGTGAAAAGAATGCAATGGTACGTGGAGTGCTTGCTAAAGCTTAATGTGAACTTTGATGTGGTATTAGCTATTGATATAGTCTTGCACTCATTCCCCAATTGTTATGATCAGTTTATCTTAAGTTATCATCTGAACAACCAAGAGACCAAATTGGCTCAACTTCAGAACCTCCTGCAAACTACTAAAATAGGAATGAAGGGAAAAATTGTTGCCTCCACCCTTGCTGCTGCTCCAGTCCTGGCGATTGGGCAAGGAAAATGGAAGAAGAGGAAAGGTCCTCTAAAAAATAATTGGAAAGGATAGTCTCAACATGGGTCCTCAGGAAATGGACCCAAAGGAAAAGCCAGTTCTGATGTTCCCCTGCCTTTGATCCTAAAGAGGCTAATTGCTTCTACTGCCACGAGAAAGGTCATTGGAAACGAAGCTGCCCGAAATACTTGCAAGATATAAAGGATGGCAAAGTGAATCCAACCTCGACAGGTATTTACACTATCCTATCTAATAACTCATCATATTCTCATTATTGTGTCCTTGATACAGGATGTGGTTTCCACATTTGTTCTAATTTGTAGAGACTAAGAAAAAGTGAGGATATGGAGCATGGTAGAATGAACTTGATCATGGGCAATAGGCGATCTTCACCTATTACCAAGATTGGTGTTTATAGCTTAGTGATTAGTAGTAGGTTAGGATTGGATTTGTTAAATTGTTGCTACTCATCAAAGATGACACAAAACATCATTTCATTTCATGCTTTATATAAACAAGGTTTTCGATATTCTTTCAATGTTGAGAATGGATCTATTTATGCTTTCAAAAATGGTGTATTTTAGTTTGAAGCTTTACCTTGTGATGGTGTGTATGAAACTATGATGGTTGTAGGCAATTTAGGTAATAGTGTTTTACAAATTGATTTGCTTAATGCTTTAGACAAATCATGCTTATGGCATTGTATCTGTAACATCCGGATTCCCAGGTATCTTATTTTATGTATTTATATTGAATTTTAGAAAGGGACTCAGTGAGTGGACACTGAGACTCGTCGAGTGGGATCACACGTGTTTTGGTTTGGTTTAATGAAGGACTCGGCGAGTCCACGCTGTTTAATGAAACCCTAATTTCTCGGGTTTGGAACCTATTTAAGGACCCTTATAGCCACCATTTGAGGCTACCAGACCCTTGAGAGAAACCCTAATAGTGCTTGAGCGTTTGTGAGAGAGAAGAAGCCATTATTGGACCTTTGTGGGTTTGTTTTGCAAGAAGAAGTTGATTCCAGCTTAGAGGACGCCAAGGAGGTTGCTTATTTGTGGATTGCAAGCAAAGGACATCATCCTTGAGGTAGCATATTGATCCTTTTTCTGTTTTGTTTAAGAATCCATGGATCTAGGGTTTTCTATACCCTTTATTGGGTTGATTTGTTGGGAATAAGGTCCCTTATCATGTTTATATATCAAATCTGGATCCATAGTGGTCTAGAGAACTTATTCCATCTTGCTTTATGAGGAGTTATGGAAGAAATGGACTTAGGATGTTGTATTTTGGGCTAAATCATCAAGTAGTGTCATTTGGACGTTGCCTGAGTATCAAGTTCGAACCTTTTCGTGTTTATTGAGATTAGGAAGGTTAGATCTATGGATTAGAGGAACAAATCTGACCTCAGAAGGTCATTTGAGTGTGAACATGGAATGAACTCCCCGAGTCCATGAGCGGACTCGACGAGTCAAGTCGGGGTTGCCCCGCGATTCGTGACAGGTGTAACTCATCGAGTGGAAGAAAGACTCGACGAGCCAAGAGAGACTGAAAGGATTCAGAGGACCCACTTGGACTCGCCGAGTCACCTTTGTGCACTCGACGAGTCGGGTCAAAGTTGACCGTTGACTTTCGTTGACCTTAAGGTTCTGGTCAATACTGATTCAGGAGAGTTCAAGGAAGGGTAGAATGGCCTTCTACCCATTCTGTAGAGATGAGATGATGAGAGAGTATTGATCGGGAATGTTATTTGAATAATAGGAGGAGGCTAGGTCGGGATGTTGAGCACGAGAGTTTATTCGAGTTCATTGAGGTGAGTCTTCTCACTATACTGTACCTGGGAGGGTACCTAGCTGTGACCGGAAGGTCTTGTATGCTATGATGTATGCGCTATATGCGCTTATGTGATATGTATGTGCTATGTATGTTATGTATGATAAGGCCCGGAAGGTCAAGATGATATTTTTGTATGTGCTATGTATGATATGGACCGGAAGGTCGATATGGGTAGGACCGGAGGGTCTATCGGGATTTGGGACGGAAGTCCCCTGAGACACATGGATCGAAAGATCCTACAAGGTCATAGTCTGGAAAGGCGTATGTGGGGTATGTGGTATTTTGGGGAACTCACTAATCATTTATGCTTATAGTTGTTATGTTATGTGTTTCAGGTGCGAGCGAGGATCGTGGGAAGGCGCCAACATGATCCGTACAAACTTATAGAGTTTATGATTCTGAGATCTTGGGACATGTTTTGTTATGTTACAGTGGACACATTATGTTTTTATGATTATTGTGTGAATGAAAGTATGTTTTAAAATGAAAAATTATTTTGAAAATTTACGTCGTTACAAGGTTGTATCAGAGCCTTGGTTTGAGGGATTCGGGTGCATCTTCGAATGGATCTGAACTCAAACTGAGGAATTGAGGAAGTTTTCATAAAATAAACAATTTTTCTAAGAAAGTAAAAGATTTTGAGAAAGGCAGAAGGAAGCAGTGTGTACGATCAGCCAGCGCCTGAACGGTGATTTCCCAAAATACCCTTACATTATGTGTTATGAGATATGTTATGATATGTTATGCATGCTAGAGTAGGCTAGGTATTCATATTAGGACTAGAGTGGCCTGATTTGTGATGCCTTAGCCTAGGAAGGATTTTGCCGCTATGTGATGCTTAAGAGCGAGTAGGTAACAATGAAGAGCTGATGAGAGGTTATCGAAGGGTAGCCTATGCCAGTGAGATACAGAGTGCCTGTGATCTAGGATCCACGGAAGAGGACTTAGAGTGAATGTTGATGCAGTGTGGACGGTAGTATAGGGCCTGTACTACTGAAGACACCGGAGCAGTGCGCACCCTAACTAAGAATCCTTTGGGTATCAAGGAACAAGTGGGGTGAGTTATCGAGTGCAAGTATACTCGAGTGAGTCTCTGATATTGTTTATGTTATATTTCAGAGACATCATGGTTGGGACACATCACAGACCTGAGCCGAGTGGCGTGAGTGACGAGGAGCTTCGTCAGAAGATCCACGACGAGGCGGCGGCGGCGATCAGGGCCGAGATTCTGGAGATGTTTGGGTCTATCAAGACCACATTGATTGAGACTTTCGATGAGTGGTACGCCGCGGTGACTGAGGCTGCTGCTGCTGCAGCTACTGCAGCTGTGGCTGCTGCCAGACCTCAGGGAGGTGACTCGTTGTTGCTTCGAGAATTCAGCAACACGAAGCCATCGGAGTTTGATGGGACGCAGGATCCGATCGCTGCAATGAGATGGATTGTTGATATCGAGGGATGCTTCTACACGTGTTCATGTCCGGAGCATTTGAGGGTATGGTTCGCGTTCAACCAGCTTCGATTGGGAGCGAAGGATTGGTGGAAGTTCGTGACGGCGAGCTTCACTCTTGCATAGATTTCAGCGGTGACCTGGGAGAGATTCACCTCCATGTTCAGATATGAGTATGTTCCCCCGGTGCAGAGGGAACGGTTGGTGTAGGAGTTCTTGACCCTCAAGCAGGGTACTGATTCGGTTACTATGGTTACCAGGAAGTTTCATGAGAAGGCGATGTTCTGCCCTGAGTAGGTGTCCACTGAGTAGGCACGAATGAGCCGATATTTGGGCTTTTTGAGGAGGGATGTATGGGAGTTCGTGTCGAACTCGTCTTACCAGACGTTTACTGAGCTCCAAGAAAATGCCCGGAAGAGGGAGATTGAGTTGGAGACTCAGGCCAGGGAGGAGGCTGAGTCTCAGAGGATAGATCGGTGGCCGTTACAGTCTCAGCCGGCAGCCAAGCGGGCCAAGTCCGCTGATACGAGATCTAGAGGCCAGAAGGGCCACAATTGAGGAAAGTGCGACAAGGGACCTGATGGGGTCTGTCGATCGGGTGCTTGCTAAAAATGCGACAAGGAGGGGCATATCGCCAAGGATTTCCCCAAGGGATTTATGGTTTGCTTTCATTGCAACCAGACTGGCCATCGGAAGGCCGAGTGCCCGCATTTACATCAGGGATCAACACAGGGATCCGCACCTGCTGCTAGGGTTACCGAGGTTCGGCCAGTGAAGGCCGAGGCACCGAAGGCTCGCGGGAAAGGTTTCCCGTTGACAGCAGAGGAGGTCCGCGTAGCGCTTGATGTAGTGGCTGGTATGTATTCTTAGTCGTTTTATGCTGAGTTGAGATATTGTGCTTATATGATGATATGCGTAGGTACTTTTCTTGTGAGTTCTGTACCTGCCTTAATGTTATTTGACTCACGTGCAAGTCGATCATTTGTGTCAATAGCGTTTAGTCGGCACATTAGTAGCAGACGAGAGGCATTGAGTCGACCTCTACGAGTTTCCATAGCTGACGAGCGCGTGGTGTATGCTTTGGAGGTGATACGAGGATGTGTACTGGAGATCTTCGGCGTTGAGTTTCTGATAGATCTGGTCCCGATAGTGATGGGGGACGTGTGTGTCATAGTGGGCATGTATTGGCTGATCCGATTTGGGGCCGTTATAGACTGCGAGCGACAAATGGTGACGATATGAGACCCTAGAGGGGGAGTACTTACGGTATACGGTGAGGGTACTCGTTTTGAGTCAGCATTTTGTTCGGCTGCTAGAGCGAGACAGAGTTTACAGCAGGGCTGCTGCGGGTTTGTAGGCTATGTGATGGATACACGAAGGGCCGTTAAGGGGCCAAGTTCGGTGGATGACGTTTCGATAGTGCGTGAGTTCCCGTATGTTTTTCCCGAGGAGTTGCCGGGTGTGCCTCCCGAGAGGCAGGTAGGGTTTCGCATTGATTTGGTTCCGGGTGCAGCACCTATCGCCAAGGCGCCTTATCGCCTTGCGCCTCCAAAGATGCAGGAGTTATCCTCGCAGCTTCAGGAGCTGCTGGGGAAGGGGTTTATTCGACCGAGTAGCTTGCCATGGGGAGCGCCGGTCCTTTTTTTCAAGAAAAAGGATGGTTCACACCGGATGTGTATCGACTACCGGGAGTTGAACAAGTTGACGGTCAAGAACCGTTATCCATTGCCGAGGATCGACGATTTGTTCGACCAGTTGCAGGGAGCGTCTTCTTTTTACAAGATTGATCTGAGGTTTGGATATCACCAGATGAGAGTGCGTGAGGAGGATATCCAGAAGACGGCGTTCAGGACTCGTTATGGGCATTACGAGTTCGACGTGATGCCTTTCGGGATCACTAATGCACCAGCAGTATTCATGGATCTCATGAACAGGGTGTGTAGACCGATGCTAGATTGCTCGGTGATCGTGTTCATCGACGATATACTGGTGTATTCGAGATCTAGAGAGCAGCACGAGAGCATCTGAGAGATATTCTCGGAGTATTAAGGACCGAGAGGCTTTATGCCAAATTCTCCAAGTGTGAGTTCTGGTTACGAGAGGTCCAGTTCTTGGGGAATCTCGTCAACCAGGATGGGATTTTGGTCGATCTAACCAAAATTGAGGCAGTTATGAGGTGGGAGGTGCCAAGGTCACCCACCGAGATCAGGAGTTTTCTGGGATTGGCCGGCTACTATCGAAGATTTATTTGAGATTTCTCCAAGATTTTCGTGCCTCTCACCAGGTTGACCCAGAAGGTTGTTGC
Source organism: Lactuca sativa (assembly GCF_002870075.4). NCBI lineage: Eukaryota > Viridiplantae > Streptophyta > Magnoliopsida > Asterales > Asteraceae > Lactuca > Lactuca sativa. Next base: position 196,551,524 of record NC_056627.2, read on the forward strand.
TTTTTCATGGGGTCCGGAGCAACAGACCTCGTTTGAGACACTTCGCCAGAGACTATGCGAATCCCCAGTGTTAGCTCTCCTGGAAGGGATGGAGGATTTTATGGTGTATTGTGACGCATCGATATCGGGATTGCGTACAATACTCATGCAGAGGGGGCATGTGATAGCTTATGCATCGAGGCAACTGAAGCCTCATGAGACGAGGTATCCCACCTACGATCTGGAGTTGGGGGCAGTGGTGTTCGCCCTCAAGATCTGGCGTCACTATTTGTATGGGGTTCGGTGTACCATATACACGGACCACAAGAGTTTGAAGTATTTGATGGATCAGCCCAATCTGAATACACGTCAGAGGAGATGATTGGATGTGGTAAAGGATTAAGATTGTTAGATCCTGTACCACCCGGGCAAAGCTAATGTTGTAGCTGATGCGCTAAGCCGAAGGGCGGAGAGTGCCCCGATTCGAGGCACATGTATGAGATTGACAGTGATGAATCTGGTGTTAGACATCATTCGGGAGGCCCAAGCTGAGGCCGTGATACCGGAGAACCGCAATAGGGAGCGGGTGATTGGGCAGGTGTCCGAGTTCGTGACGGATAGTCTAGGGCTGATGACCTTTCAAGGTCGGATTTGGGTGCCATATGCAGGCAAGTCACATACCATTCTGATGGAGGAGGCGCATAGATCGAGGTTCTCAATCCATCCCGGGGCCACAAAGATGTATTTAGACCTGAAAAAAGATTATTTGTGGCCCTGTATAAAGAGGGATGTCGCGTGGTTTGTTGAGAGGTGCTTGACCTATCGCAAGGTTAAGGCCGAGCACCAGTGTTCGCATGGCAAGTTGCAGGTGCTTGAGGTTCCCCAGTGGAAGTGGGAACATATTTCCATGGATTTCATCACCAAATTGCCAAGGACCGCAAGGGGTGTCGATGCAATTTGGGTGATCGTCGACCGGCTGACAAAGAGCGCACATTTCCTTGCTATCAGTGAGAGCTCTTCTGCCGAGTGGTTGGCAGAGTTGTATGTGAGGGAGGTGATATCACGTCATGGGGTACCGATCTCGATTGTGTCAGATCGGGATGTACGTTTCACTTCCAAGTTCTGGAAGAAGTTCCACGTGGATTTGGTTATGAGGTTGCATTTCAGTACCGCCTACCACCCACAGACGAACGGACAGAGTGAGCGGACGATTCAGACGCTCGAGGACATGCTCCGAGCATGTGTGTTGGACTTCGGAGGAAGTTGGGACACGTATCTGCCATTGGCTGAGTTTTCGTACAACAACAGCCACCATTCTAGTATTGGTATGCCTCCGTTCGAGTTGTTGTATGGGAGGAGGTGTCAGACTCCCATTTGCTGGGGAGAGGTAGGGCAACATGTGATGGGTAGTACTGGGATAGTACTTCAGATGACAAAGTTGATACAACATGTTAGACAGAGGTTACTGACGACTCAGAGTCGTCAGAAGAGTTATGCGGATCGGCGACAATCCGAGCTGGAGTTCCAGGTGGGGGACCTCGTACTCCTGAAAGTATCTCCTTGGAAAGGAGTGACCCGATTAAGGAGGAGGGGAAAGCTGGGGCCCTGGTACATCGGTCCATTCAGGGTGACCGCAAGGGTGGCCAAGGTAGCATATCGGTTAGAGCTACCTGCAGAGTTGAGCCAGATTCATGATACCTTCCATATGTCGCAGTTGAGGAAATGTATAGCCGACGAGTAGGCGGTGGTACCTTTAGAGGATATTCAGGTGGATGCGAGTCTGAATTATGAAGAGAGGCCAGTCGCGATCCGGGATCGGAAGATCAAGGTTCTGAGGAACAAGGAGGTGTCACTGGTGCAGGTCAAGTGGCAACATCGGAAAGGGTCCGAGCTAACCTAGGAGCCGGAGTTGGAGAAGCGGGAGCAGCATCCAGAATTGTTTGCCGAGCAGGACTTCGAGGGCAAAGTCTGATTCTAGTGGGGGAGAATTGTAACATCCGGATTCCCATGTATCTTATTTTATGTATTTATATTGAATTTTAGAGAGGGACTCGGCGAGTGGACGTTGAGACTCATCGAGTGGGATCGCGCGTGTTCTGGTCTGGTTTAATGAAGGACCCGGCGAGTCCAAACGTGGACTCGGCGAGTCCACGCTATTTAATGAAACCCTAATTTCTTGGGTTTGGGACCTATTTAAGGACCCTTATAGCCACCATTTGCGGCTACCAGACCCTTGAGAGAAACCCAAATAGTGCTTGAGCGTTTGTGAGAGAGAAGAAGCCATTATTGGATTTTTGTGGGTTTGTTTTGCAAGAAGAAGTTGATTCCAGCTTAGAGGAGGCCAAGGAGGTTGCTTATTTGTGGAGTGCAAGCAAAGGACATCATCCTTGAGGTAGCATATTGATCCTTTTTCTGTTTTGTTAAAGAATCCATGGATCTAGGGATTTCTATACCCTTTTATCGGGTTGATTTGTTGGGAATATGGTCCCTTATCATGTTTAGATATCAGATCTGGATCCATAGTGGTCCAGAGAACTTATTCCATCTTGCTTTATGAGGAGTTATGGAAGAAATGGACTTAGGATGTTGTATTTGGGGCTAAATCATCAAGTAGTGTCATTTGGACGTTGCATGAGTATCAAGTTCGAACCTTTTCGTGTTTATTGAGCTTGGGAAGGTTAGATATATGGATTAGAGGAACAAATCTGACCTTAGAAGATTATTTGAGTGTGAACATGGAATGAAGTCGCCGATTCCATGAGGGGACTCGACGAGTCGAGTCGGGGTTGCCCTGCGATTCATGACAGGTGTAACTCATCGAGTGGAGGAAAGACTCGACGAGCCAAGAGAGACTGAAAGGATTCAGAGGACCCGCATGGACTCGCCGAGTCACCTTTGTGCACTCGACAAGTTGGGTCAAAGTTGACCGTTGACTTTCGTTGACTTTAGGGTTCTGGTCAAGACTGTTTCAGGAGAGTTCAGGGAAGGGTAGAATGGCCTTCTACTCAGTCTGTAGAAATGAGATCATGAGAGAGTATTGATCGGGAATGTTATTTGAATAATAGGAGGAGGCTAGGTCGGGACGTTGAGCACGAGAGTTTATCCGACTTCATTGAGGTGAGTCTTCTCACTATACTGTACCTGGGAGGGTACCTAGGTGTGACCGGAAGGTCTTGTATGCTATGATGTATGTGCTATATGCGGTTATGTGATATGTATGTGCTATGTATGTTATGTATGGTAAGGCCCAGAAGCTCAAGATAATATTTATGTATGTGTTATGTATGATATGGACCGGAAGGTCAAGAGGGTACGGACCGGAAGGTCGATATGGGTAGGACCGGAGGGGCTACCGGGATTTCGGACGGAAGTCCCCTGAGACACATGGATCGGAAGATCCTACAAGGTCATAGCCTGGAAAGGTGTATGTGGGGTATGTGGTATTTTGGGGAACTCACTAAGCATTTATGTTTACAGTTGTTATGTTATGTGTTTCAGGTGAGAGAGAGGATCGCGAGAAGGCGCCGCCATGATACGTACACACTTATAGAGTTTATGATTTTGAGATCTTGGGACATGTTTTATTATGTTACAGTGGACACATTATGTTTTTATGATTATTGTGTGAATGAAAGTATGTTTTAAAATGAAATTTTTTTGAAAATTAACGTCGTTACAGTATCCTTGGACATATCAACAAGAAACGTATCCCCCAACTCCAAAAGAATGGAGTGTTGGAATCATTTTACTTCTTGTCAGATCATACGTGCGAGTCATGTTTACTCGGCGAGTTAGAGGAGCCCACTCAGCGAGTTGAAGATGAAGAATCGTGAGGATTTAACGGGTCTACTCGACGAGTTGGGGAGCCTCAAATTGGTGAGTAGAGGTTGTTTTAGTCGCGAGGTTAATGAGACAACTCGGCGAGTTGGAGGAGCTAACTCGACGAGTTGGGCGCTGTTTTGGAAACCCTAATTTTGGGTTTTTGCACCCAAATTAAACACCTTAAGTTCCAGGTGTTGGCCTCATTTCTATCCTTCATTTCCCCTAACCCTAATCTCGAAAACCTAGAGCCTCAAAGAGTGTTGTGAGTCCATTGTGTGTGTTGAAGCTCATTCAAGGAGGAGAAGCTTGGTGCAAGGTGGTGATTCAAGAAGGAGCTTATGGATCTTGATTCTCTACTCCATTTCCAGCACATTTTGGGTATAAAGTTCTAACCTTTCTTAGTATTGGCTTATATCTCTTCTTGGGTTTATTTGTATGCTTTTAGCCATGGATGGGTGATTGTTGAGGAAGTAGAAGTCCCAAATGTTTATCCTTTCCAGATCTATGATCTTCATGAGCTCTTTTGGCATAAAGGTGCCAAATTTATGGTCCTAAGGTCTACTTAATGAATTAAGAGGCTGGATTTCTGGTGAACTCGGCGAGTTCATGTATGAACTCGGCGAGTTGAGGAGGTTTTGCCCGATCTTTGCAGTGTAATGAAGAGCTCAACGAGTTGAAGGACAATTCGGTGAGTTGGGTCAACATGGGCCGTTAACTTTAACTTTTGACTTATCCCTTTGATAAAGTGTGTCCCAAGGGATGTTGTAAGCAATCTTAATTGTAAATTATGGGCATAGGATAAGGCCCGTATGGGATTGTGCCCAATTTGGAAAATCGGGCCATTAGTGGGTTTTGATGAATTTTGTGGTTTTGGATCTTGTTGGATTTGGGCTTAGGCCTTAGTTATGAATCTTCTTGGACTAGGGGTAAAATGGTCATTTTACCCCAATTATGGATTATGGATCATGGTTTGGAACCTAATTGCTACTTGGGTGATATTTTATTATTTTTTGCTCGAGAAGTTGTTAGGGCAGCAACTAAGGATTTCTTGTAGTGAGCTTCAACAATCGAGGTGAGTCTCCTCACTGTTATATGGGTCGAAGGCACGAATGCCAACCTATTTGGTTTATATATGATAGGAAGACCCCGGGGGTTAGCCCTTGGTATTATGTATGAAAGACCAGGAGGTGGCTCTTGGAACACTGTATGCAAGACCAGATTCTGAACTATGTCAAGTAATTAAATAAGTATTATAGTTTGTATGCTTGTTGTCTTTGTGATGCTTGCATGAAAGAACAGGAGGTGGCTCTTGGCACTTGTCTGTAAGAGTCAGGGTTGTGGCCCCCGACCTGGAAATAAAGACCACGTGGTGGCTCGTGGCATAATGGCAAGACTATGGTTGGCACATAGGACTCTTATTGATTATGGTATATGAATGATATGTATGGTTCACAGTCATGTATGACATGTATGGATCGTTGGAAAAATGAAAGAGCTTGGGACGGTTGCAGCGCATACACCCGTGTTTTCCGCAATATGTGATCTTTGGGATTGGACTCTCTTAATTGTGTTAATTGAAATGCTTTTCAATGTTTAGAAAAAAGTTGCATTAGTGTTTTTTTATAATAATAATAATATTTTTTTTAGCTTGGATTTTTGGGCTGTTACAAGTTGGTATCCGAGCCTTGGTTTGAAGGATTAGGGCATATCCTCGGGTGTGCCTGAACTAAAACTGAGGAATTGATAAAATATTTTATAAAAAATATTTAAATAAAAAGGAATTTTTAATAAAAGAAAGGGGTGTGATGCGTGCAATCGACCGACCTCAAGTAAGTGGATCCCAGAATACCAATACATGTTTATTATGCTGTATGATATAATTATGAGAATTGCATGCTAGATTAGGGCTAAGGATCTGCTCAGTATTATATGATAGGAGAGACGCCTTTTATATGCCTGATTGTATGAGCTTTAGTATTGCACGCTAGTCTATATATCTGATAAGTAGATGGAATGGCTTGTATAGAGTATGTTGGTTAGGTTTTTTCGTTGCCTGAATGTTGCTTGCTTGGTACTTTGTGAGACTCTTAGTGAGGTGAATTGATTGCTAAGTGAATATGCTATGTCACATGTGGAAAAGGTTAAATAATCATAAAGTGGTGGATTTAACCCTATTTCGCAACTCTTGTTTGAGTCCAACCGTTCTAGGGTGAAGTTTTTTTATTCGAAGGATTATGTTATCTCCGTTGCATGTGGCTATATTCATGAGGAAGTTAATTCACATTGGTGGGAGTCCTTCAACAACTGAGGGTTTGATAGGTTCAGTAGCCTAGGAGAGCCTATGATATGCTTCAGTGGGGTAGTGATGTGGTTTAGGGGGTTTTGGTGCTTTGGCTTGAGGAAGTTTCTTAGAGGATTCATGAGGATTGTTGAGGAAAGTATAGATAAGTGTGGAAGGTAGTATTGGGCCCGTACTACTAAACGCACAGGATCCATACTCGAATCAGTGAGAGTTTTGGAGAATCTAAGATGCTTAGGGGAGGAATTCTTGAGTATGTTTTGATCAATGGTTTGTGGTATTTCAGTTTGGAGATGAGCTCTATGGGAGGTGGTTCCGGTTCGGGTTCTAGCTCAGTTGCGGGTGCTGAGCCGATTAGCGAGCAGTTGCGAGAGTTCATTTCATTGCAGTATTTTAGATATCTTGGATGAGCACCTGGGTGCGTTATGTGCGGAGGTTATGACTATCATTTAAGCTCACAGTCTATCTTTCCGGGAGTTCCGTGATTTTAGAGCTCATGCGTTCCATGGGGCGAGGGACCCGATTGTCAGCAGGAGATGGCTAACGCGTTCAGGACGAGTTTCCGCCCCGAAGAGGTGAAGGTCAGATTTGCATCCTGCCTATTGAAGGATGCCTATTGAAGGACAGGGCACAAGATTTGTGGCAGGAGATTGGTAATGAGTTAGGTGATGATGTTGTTGATGATATGTCATGGGATGAATTCTCGACCAGGTTCCAAGCTGAGTTTGCACCAGCGATTGAGGTACAACAGTTGGTGCGAGAGTTTCTGGATCTCCTCCTGGTTACTGAGATTGTGGCAGAGATCACTTTCAATTTCTGAGAGAGGGATTTATTGGTACCGCAGTATGCATCGAATGAGGGGATGAAGAAAGTGAGGTATCAAGAAATGATGCGAGATGATATCAGGGAGTTCGTGAGTATTTCGGGGTGCGAGACCCTAAATGATATGATCTCTAAGGCCGACAGAGGGAGATTGATTTGGAGCACATTGGGAAGACGGGGTTGAATTAGGTGCAAACTTTGGAGGGTCCGGGAATGAGACCCATGACTTTTGACCAACGTTTGAGAGGCCAACAGGGCCGGAGTCAGTGCAGCACGTGCGGTAAACTGCATGATGGAGTTTGTTGTTCCAGGGGTTTGGGCCACTACAAGTGTGGCAGGGTTGGTCACGTCAGCAACAATTGTCCTCAGGGGGAAGCCCGATATAATTTCACTACAATCAGGTGGGCCACAAGAAGGCCGACTATTTGATATTTTTGGGAGGAGTAGTGAGTGCGCCCGCTCCGACTACTTTTGAGGATCACTGATGGATGATAGGGTAGGGTAGGAGCCCCAGCGGAGAGGATTCGGGGTTTGCAGTGTCAGTCAGAAGAGGTCAGGACTCTAGTAGGCGATGTCGCGGGTATGTATCTTTTGCTTTCTTTCAGTTTGATCTACATTTTGTTGATAGGAATCTTGTATCGGTTTGGGTAAGTGTATTTCTAGTTTATTCTTTTCTTATGTTTGGGTTATGTATATTCAAGTAATGTTATATACCATTTGCATTCCATGAATTATTAGGGGTTAGTTAAGAGTTGTTTCTCTTATAGCGGATGTGGAGTGTTCTGTGTTATCCTGGTTGTAGTCGAGATTAGTTCGGGGGCACTATGTGGAAGGTTTATGGTTAGGATTCAATGGGTTAGTTGTCCAGTGTCGCTAGGATCTAGTGGTTTTAGCCATTATGCTTGGATTGGTTTTTGGAGGTGCCAAGGGAAGTGGTTTGTTGGTAAGGATTTTGTTGGAGAATCCGTCCTTTGAATTTCAAGATTTGAGTAGGATATCATTCTAAGTGTTTGGAATTATCAGCATTGTGGAGATTCAGGAAGTGATTAGTTGGTCTTCAGGGGTTGTGCGGTCTTTTAATTTGGCCAGTAAGGGATCATTGGCAATGGTAAGTGCTGGTTGTCATCAAATCGACCGTTGGAAAGTAAGAAGGATTGGGAATTCTTCCATTCTCGTGTGCTGTGAGAATTTATTCGAGTCAAAGTTGGGGAGAATCGTCCAGGGATTCAGGAGCAGAAGTAGTTTTGAAACTAGGATGAGTTTCGCATCCCTGTCGGGGAGGAAGGCGACCCAAGTGGCTATTTGGATTGAGGATATTGTTATTTAGAAGTTCGGGAAACTTACTAACACTGTGATCGCGTTCTATTAGTGCTTGATAGCAGGCTTTAGGGAACCAGGTTGGGGTTCCAGGCATGGCTCGAGTTCAGCTTGGGCGTTCGGTCGAGTGAGTGCTCGACTCTCGGTTTGTTCGATTTGATAGATTAGGGGTAATGCAGTGGGCCGCGATTGTGGTCAGTGTAGAAGTGTTTTAATACTGCGGGTGGCTTGTAACATTCACTAGTTATCAGTTAGTGTTGAAGTGTCATAAGACTGCAGAGTGGGCTGTAGCATTCACAAGTGGTCAGTTGGTGTGGGAGTGTTGTAAGACTTCAGGGTGGCTCGTAGCATTCAGTAGTGGTCAGTTGGTGTGGGAGTGTTTTAAGACTGTGGGGTGGCCCATAGCATTCACCGGTCCTTGTCTAGTGGTGAGATTGTGGCAAACCTGTGTTTTGCTTGCGGTTTTCTTTAGATGATTTAGGCCAGGGTGGGTCAGTTCGCAAGGCTGTAGGAGGGCCATAATATGTTTGGAATCATGTTATGGTAGGTCGTGGGAGACCGGGTACGAGAAAAGACTACAATTGGTCATGTAGCGATCATTTTAACATTGAGTTAGTGTCGAGATGGTTTGGGTAGTTAATGCCTATGAGGCTTTCTGTTAGAAGTCGCGAGGGGCGACTGTGTGGGAGTATTTTGGCTCAGCAACATGGCTGGAACCCGATATTTCAGATGATTGGCAGACAAATTGGGACCAGGTAGGTCTTGGTGGATTTTAGAAACCAGCCAAGTAGCATCATGTTATTTCAGGCAGTAATAGTGCTTTAGGCAGCATTAGTGATTTGGGTCTCGTGTGTGTGTGGAGTAACTAATTGATTAGGAAATGCTAAGTCACTCGCAGTGGGATTAAATAATCTTAGAGTAATTGATTTGACCCTGTTGCATAGCTCTCGTCTGAGTCTAACCGTTGTAGGAATGAATATTTTACTCGAAGGATTATTTGAGCCTTCTGTTAAGTATAAGTGTTTTGTAGCTGTCGATGCTCAGTGACTTTGTTTCCCTTGGAAGAAATAACGTGATTAGGGGTTGGAAGCATTTTGTTTGGTATGAAAATCTATGAGGTTGGCACCGTGGCGTTTCAACGTGGGAGGTCTGAAAGGGTGTCAAACCATTGAGACTTAGGTTTCGGATTTTAGATGAAATAGGACTGATTTTATTTGAGAGATTGAGGATTTATTCTTCATCGGGCTTAAAAAGCTATTCTCAGGGTGATTTCAGTAAATTTGGATAGGCTGTGATATGTTTAGAATGGGAAGTGTTATGTTTGGTCGGTTATTCGTTGAGAGTTGGGCATAGAGTTGTTTAGCATGAGCGGTCTGCCAGGGAGTCAAACCATTGTAGATTTTAGGTCTCAGAAAGGTAAAAGTGGTTGTAGGGACTGAAGGTTTAGATGTTATCTTCGGGATAGAAGTTTCGGTTTGGGATTTTGGGTGTCTTGGGAGGATTGTTTTATGCGCAAAATTTTGATTGTGTCCCTCAGGTGGATTGTTGTGTTATGAGTGGCAATAATGAGCAATTTTGAGGATGAAATCTAATTCAAGTGGGGGAGGTTTGTAACACCCAAAATCTAGAAGGTTAATTGTGGAATTATGCCAATTTCAAGTCGAACTCAGCAAGTTGAAAACGAAGAATCGTGAGGATTTAATGGGTCTACTCGACAAGTTGGGGAGCCTCAACTCGGCGAGAATAGGTTTTTTTGGTCGTGAGGTTAATGAGACAACTCAGCGAGTTGGAGGAGCCAACTCGACGAGTTGGGCGCTGTATAGGAAACCTTAATTTTGTGGTTTTGCACCCTAATTAAACACCTTATGTTCCAAGTGTTAGCCTCATTTCTAGCCTCCATTTCCCCTAACCCTAATATCGAACCCTAGACCTCCAAGAGTGTTGTGAGTCCATTGTGTGTGTTATGGTGTGTGTTGAAACTCATTCAAGGAGGAGAAGCTTGGTGCAAGGTGGTGGTTCAAGAAGGAGCTTATTGATCTTGATTCTCTACTCTATTTCCAACACATTTTGGATATAAAGTTCTAACCTTGCTTAGTATTGTATTAGATCTCTTATTGGGTTTATTTGTATGATTTTAGCCATGGATAGGTGATTATTGAGGAAGTAGAAGTCCCAAGTCTTTATCCTTCCCAGATCTATGATCTTCATGAGCCTTTTTGGCATAAAGGTGCCAACTTTATGGTCCTAAGATCAACTTAATGAATTAAGAGGCTGGATTTCTGGCGAACTCGGCGAGTTCATGTGTGAACTCGGCGAGTTGAGGGGGGATTGCCCGATCTTTGTAGTCTAATGAAGAAATCGACAAGTTGAAGGATAACTGAGCGAGTTGGGTTAACTTGGGTTGTTGAATGTGACTTTTGACTTATGCCTTTGATAAAGTTTGTCCCAAGGGGTGTTTGAAGCAATCTGAATTGTAAATTATGGGCTTAGGATGAGGCCCGTATGGGATTGGGCCTAATTTGGAAAATTGGGCCATTTGTGGGTTTTGATGGATTTTGTGGTTTTGGATTTTGTTGGATTTGGGCTTGGGCTTTAGTTATGAATCTTCTTGGGCCAGGGGTAAAATGGTTATTTTATCCCAAGTATGGATTATGGATCATGGTTTGGAACCTAATTGCTACTTGGTTAATATTTTGTTATTGTTAGCTCGAGAAGTTGTCAGGGCAACAACTAAGGATTTTTTGCAATGAGCTTCAACATTCGAGGTGAGTCTCCTCACCGTTGTATGGTTCGAAGGCACCAATACCAGTCTATTTGGTTTATTCGTGGTAGGAAGACTTGGGGTTTATCCCTTGGCATTATGTATGAAAGACCAGGAGGCGGTTCCTGGCATACTATATGCAAGACCAGAGTCTGAACTCTGGTAAGTAATTAGTTAAGTAATATAGTTTGTATGCTACTTGTCTTTGTTATGCCTGCATGGAAGACCAGGAGGTGGCTCTTGGAACTTGTCTATATGAACCAGGGTTGTGGCCCCCAGCTTGGCAAAAAAGACCACGAGGTGTATCGTGGCATAATGACATGAATATGGTTAGCACATAGCACTCTTATTTATTATGGTATATGAATGATATGTATGGCTCACAATGACGTATGTCATGTATGGATTGTTGGATATGTATGGTATGTGGTATTTGGGGAACACATTAAGTTTTGCGCTTACGGTTTTTAGTTTATGTTTCAGGTACTCCAATTTTCAAATGAAAGAGCTCGGGACAATTGCAGCGCATACACTCGTGTTTTTCGCAATATGTTATCTTTGGGATTGCACTCTGTTAATTGTGTTAATTGGAATGCTTTTCAATGTTTACTACAAAGTTACATTATTGTTTTGATTATAATAATAATGAATTTTTTTACCTTGGATTTTTGGGTTGTTACATTATTGGTTCTTGTGAAAGAGTGAAGGATTGTTGGATCTTATACATACAAATGTGTGTAGGCCCTTCAGATCCTCTACAAGAGATGCACATCGATTATATCTGACTTTTATTAACGATTATAACAAATATGGCTGTATCTACTTAATCAAGTATAAGTCAAAAACCTTTGAAAAGTTCAAAGCGTTCAAACAAGAAGTCGAGAATCAATTGGGTAGGAAGATCAAGATGCTTAGACTCGATAGAGGCGGTTAGTATATTAGTATCAAATTCCATGACTACGTCAAGGAATGTGGAATCGTTTCACAATTGACACCTCCTAGGACACTACAACTTAATGTTGTGGCTGAGAGGCATAATTGAACCTTGTTAGACATGGTTCGTTCCATGATGAGTCGAGATTCACTTCCAATCTCATTCTGGGGGTATGCCTTAGAGATTGCCACCCATATTCTTAATCTTGTTCCAACTAAGAAGGTTGCCAAAATACCTCATGAAATGTGGACGTAGAAGGTTCCCTCGTTAGCACTTATTATGGTTTGGGGGTGTGCAACTTTCGTTAGACGAGAGACTCACAAAAAACTTGAACCTCAAAGTGAGAGATGTATTTTCATTGGTTACCCACTAAAGTCCTTTTAATATTTGTTCTACAGACCTAGTAACAACGTGGTCTTTGTAGCATGAAGGGGAGTCCTTCGCGAGAAAGAGACTATATGCAAAGAGGACAGTGGGAGCACAATTGATCTTGAAGAAATTCAAGAGTCAAACGATAAAGGAACCTCTGAAAATGCTAGCGCTCAACATGAGGAAGAAATTCCAGTTGAAGGAATTGACGAGTCATTACCTTTTAGGCTTTCTAGTAGAGTTAGAAAGCCACCTAAGTTTTATGGATTCTATATTACTACAGATGGTGATACATTTATCAGTGATAGTACACTGGTAAATTTGGATGAACCTTCTAACTACAAGGAAGCAATGACGAGCCGTGAGTCCGCCAAGCGGAAAGAGGCAATGGACAGCGAGATCAAGTCCATGTATGACAACCAAGTTTGGAATTTGGTTGACAATGTACCGGGTCGTAAGATAGTTGGGTCTAAATGGATCTTCAAGACGAAGACCAATATGGATGGAAAGGTACACACTTTTAAGGCTTCACTGGTTGCGAAGGGATTTACTCAAACCCCAAGGGTTACTATGATGAGACCTTCTCACCAATGGTGAAGATTAAATCTTTTAGGGCAATGCTAGCCATATCTGCATTTCATAGCTATGAAATTTGGCAGATAGATGTCAAAACTGCTTTCCTTAATGGGAAGTTGGCTGAGGAGGTTTACATGAGTTATCCAGAGGGTTTTGTGTATGCTAAGTACCCTAATAGAGTGTGCAAGCTTGAGAAATCACTCTATGGATTGAAAAACGCTTCTCGTAGATGGAATCTTTTCTTTGACAAGAAAGTCAAAGACTTTGTCTTCTCTAGGAGTGAAGATGAATCTTGTGTATATGTCAAAGCTAGTGGGAGTATAGTAACCTTCCTGGTATTAGATGTTGATGACATACTTCTTATAGGGAACGATATTCCATCCTTGGAAGACGTTAAGTCTTAGCTTGGAAAGTGTTTCGCTATGAAGGATCTTGGAGAGGATACATATATTCTAGGGATTAGGGTTTTAAGAAATAGGAGCAAAAGACTAAATGGACATAGTGAAAGTACGTATTTGTATAAAGTGTTAATACGTGTCAGCATGGAAAATTTCAAGAAAGGAGAACTGCCTCTCCAGAGAAATACCAAACTGAGTAAGACTCAGAGTATGAGTACTGATGCAGAGATAGCAGAAATAAGTCGAGTTCCATATGCTTACACCGTTGGATCGATTATGTATGATATGATATGTACTTGCCCTAATGTGGCTTTTTCTTTGAGCATGGTTAGTCAATATCAGGGAAATCCAGGTAGAGCTCTTTGGACAATGGTCAAGAATATTCTTAATTATCTGCGAAGAACTAAGGATTGGGTCCTTGTGCTTGGTGGCGGTGATGACTTAAGAGTAACCGGGTATAGTGATGCCAACTTTCATACAGACAGAGACAACTTTCGTTCTCAATTTGGTTGGGTGTTTACCCTTACTGGAGGAGCAGTGACTTGGAAAAGTTCCAAGTAGGAGATGGTGGCTGATTCTCCCTGTGAATCAGAATACATAGATGTAAGTGAAGCATCGAAGGAGGCTATATGGTTGAAGAACTTCATCGGATACCTTGGAGTTGTGCCATCCATAAAGGATCTAATGGAAATTTTCTGTGATAGTGTAGGAGCGGTTAACTTGACAAAGGAACCAGGAGATCATGGTAGATCATGACATATCGACAGAAAATAACATTTTTTCATACATAGAGTGGAAGAAGGACACCTCGTCATGAAGAGGATGTCATCATAAGAGAATCCTGCAGATCCCCTCACAACGGGTCTAAGTAGGATCAAGCATGTTCAACATGCAAGGATCATTGGTCTGAAATATGATATTAGTTTTAGTAGTTATATAGATATTTCAAAACTTGTAACAAAATAAATGTAATTGACATTTGATGATTAAATAATGGATATTTATTTATTAGTATTGTTTACTATCTATTGTTAATTGTTTATTATTGTGTTTTATTTTGCATGTTTTACTTCCCGAATAATTAGATTATTCAAACATCCACAGTCGATCATACTTTTGGACGTAAGTAATGAATAAAGACTATAATGAATCGGACTGTAGATTGTCCAAGGGCTTAGACATATCAAAAGTTTTCTAAAGTATTCATGAGTACTTTTGAAATGGAGAATTTAAGTATTGGATTAACCGACGCTCAGAGAATTACTTCATGGAATTTATCACGAGCAATTCTGAGGCGAGAATATCTTATAATCTTTAAACAGAGATATATGAGTTGTTGTGTACAAGTTGGTTGTGCATTGATAATGCGTAAATGCATCAATAACTTGATATTATAAAATGTATTGTTGTGCGTAATTTGATGAGTAAATTGTAATGTCCAAAAATTCAAGACCAAAAATTTCATTTTTAATTATTAAATGAAACCATAGTTGTTAAAATCATTCTATCAAAAAAATAAGTCATAGTATCCAAACATCAAATCAGAGTATCATATCAAAACATCAGAGTAAATATCCCAGGCTAGACATCATGGTGTGTGCAATGCAGTCATCCCGAGCTCTTCCCTTTGCTACCAGAAGTACCTGAAACCAAAACTGAAAACCGTAAGCACGCATCTTAGTGAGTTTCCCCAAACTACTACATACCATACACATAAACACATATATTGGGCCCTCGCCCAACCTCGGACCCCGCCCGACATCAGGCTCTACATGGCATCAGACCCTGCCTGGTATACATATCTGTTTTCCCAGGCCCCGCCTGTCAATGGGCCTCGCCTGCAATACACATAAAATCAAGACCATATAATCATACTACACATAAAGAAATGATACACTGGACTATAAGTTCCAGTCCTATGGCCTTGCCTATCG
Organism: Lactuca sativa; assembly: GCF_002870075.4. Lineage (NCBI taxonomy): Eukaryota > Viridiplantae > Streptophyta > Magnoliopsida > Asterales > Asteraceae > Lactuca > Lactuca sativa. Next base: position 196,566,735 of record NC_056627.2, read on the forward strand.
TAGGCCCCACCCCTTCTCTGCTAATGATGAGATACGGAACCCCGTCTACACTCAGCTAATGATGAGATACAGGATCCCCCCCACACTAACCTCCCTAACCAGGCACATACAAGTATCAAACAGACAACAAGTATAATCAAACATGTACATATCCATCAGGTACCACTCGGCATCAAACCGTAGTCCGGAAACACATATGAACATTCATCGAGCATCGCCCGACATCGGACCGTAATCTAGAAAACATATAAACAAACATCAGGCACCGCCTGGTCATCAGACCTTAGTCCGGAATACATACAGTCATAAATACGGGTCGACATTAGTGATTTTTTGACCCGTTCATACATGAGGAAAACTCACCTAGAATGACAATATCCTCCAGCGTATTGCAGCTGGATCGGTTCACAAACTGCCTAATGCCGTTCCTCAGCATATCGTGTAACATCCATAAACTTTGAGCCAATTCAAAACTTTTTTAACCAATTAAAAATCATTAATTATTACAAAGTGTTTTCAAAATATTTTCATGTCAAAGTATCCCATAAATCAAAATCATAAAATGTGAGGAGCTGTACGATCACGGCTTTGCCTTCCCGCAATAATCTGATGTACCTGAAACCAAAACTGAAACTGTAAGCCCGAAGCTTAGTGACTTCCCCCAAAATATTGATACATAACAAATAGGACACATATTAACAACATGTAATGGGTGCATAACTCTACCGACTGGATTATCCCTGAGCCCACAATATGAGTCTGACTTGTCCTATAGGCCCACAACTCATATCTGGCCTGCTCCATCAGTCCTTGGACTGTAACAAAATGACTAGCCTTCAGATCGCATCTGGAATGCTTAGGAGTCCTCAGTATGAGTCTGGCATGCTCTCCCTGGACATCAGCTCATATATGGCATACTCTAGGGTTTGTTGGTCACCGCATGGAGGAGTGCAACCTCAACCCCACCTACATAACATGTTGTCATATAATACTAACTATGCATACAACTAATTAGACCATGTCATAGGTAGTCCTAAAGATCTACCAAACTATTACAACAACTAGCATGCATAACCACTCTCAGACTATCATAACAACTAGCATGCAATGCTAACTTATACTCGACATATCAACAACTACTAGGATATCAAATCCAATGGTTCGGCCTTGGTGCCTTAGACCCCTTAGTATAGTGAGGATAACTCACCTCACAACTGTCGAACTGAAGTGATAAGCTCAAACTCTAGAATCACAGCCACGTTCTCCACTTCCTATATTTACCATAAGACCACTTCCATAAATTTCCAATTTACTAAAATACCCCAGAAGTCAAACTGGTCAACCCTTGGTCAAAGTCAAAGTCAACGGTCAAGGTCAACAGTCCATGTTGACCCAACTCATCGAGTGCAGCTTATTGACTCGTCGAGTCATTCCAGAACTCGAAAAATCCTAAAAACCCTAGTTGACTCACCGAATTTCCTAACTACTCATCGAGTCCATACGCGTTCAAAAGTCGGGAAAACACTAACTGACTTGTCGACTCGTCTTACTTACTCGCCGAGTCCATGTAGAAACTATTCACGTTCAATCTTCATCAAACTCGTCGAGTTCATGCAGTCCATTTCTTATCCATACATTTTTAAGCCACCCCAAAGCTCCATATTGCAGATCTGACCTCCTAGGGCATGGTTTCCACGTAAAATTGCAAACTTTACGTGCATGTATGGTCCTAAATGCCAAAACAAAACAAAGGGAAAAGTTTCTCCCAAGGAGAGAGACTGAAGCTTGCAAAATCGGATAACTTTATGGCTATAGGGACCAAGAGGAGTCCTGATCTAAAGTTACAACTTCAGATCATACCCAATACATGAAATGACTCCCAAAAATGCTAAACTGGCCCTAAACCTAAACATGAAAAGATCTAGCTAAGGATAAGTCAAGGTAACGACTTGTTACTATGAAAATGATGCCAAGATGAAGAAGAGCTAGTCCCACAATCTCTTCTTTGCTCCAAGCTCCTTGTACTTCACACCTTCTTCACAAAATACACCAGAATCACTCTTTAAGCCTCACAAACACTCAAGAACAAGGTTAATAGTGATTAGAGTTTCTTCTGGCCGTCAAGAGGTGGTAAAGGACTGGAGGTAAGGACTTAAGTTCCTTTAAACAGGGCGCAAACCCTAAAAATTAGGGTTTCATCTTCCGGCTCCTACTCGTCGAGTCCGGATGCTCCGATTGGTTGAGTAGGTCCAATAATCCACGCGGGCTAACCCGCATCTACCCGACAAGTTGGGGCAACCAACTCGTCGAGTAGGTCCATAAACGTGTACATAATGTTTTAAAACTTATACCGGTGTGTCAGGTTGTTATAGTTCTCCCCCACTTGAACTAGACTTCATCCTCAATGTTTGCTACGACGAATAAGTCAGGGTAGTGCTCTCGCATCTCAGCCTCCGACTCCCATGTTCACTCGGATCCCCTCCTGTGCTTCCAATATACCTTTACCAAATGTACCTCCCTATTCTGTTGAAACTTTACCTTCCTCTCTAGAACGGCCATTGGCCTCTCCACGTAATTCAGGTGCTCGTCAACTAGTATATCGTCTAATGATACCACTGGTCCCTCATGTGCTATGAACTTTCGCAACTGTGACATATGGAAAGTGTTGTCGACCTAGCTAAGCTCCTCCGGGTGATGTAGCCTGTATGCCACCTTGCCAACCCTAGCAATGATCCTGAACGGTCCGATGTATCGGGGACCCAACTTCCCCATCCTCCTGAAGCAAATCACACCCTTACAGGGCGAGACTTTCAGGAGTACCATGTCACCGACCTTAAATTCCAACTCAGATCGGCGCGGATCCGCTTAACTCTTCAGCCAACTCTGTGCGGTTTACAACCGCTGTCTAATATGCTAAATCATCTCGGTTGTCTGTAGCCCATCACCCTGTGACTGACCTCACCCCAACAAACCAGGGTGCGACATCTTTGTCCATACAACAGCTCAAATGGTGGGGCACCAATACTTGAATGAAAGTTGTTGTTGTAGGAGAACTCTGCAAGGGGGTAGGTAGGATTCTCAGCTCCCACCGAAGTCAATGAAACAGGCTCTTAGCATACCCTTGAGAGTATGTATGGTCCAATCACTCTGGCCATCTGTTTGTGGATGATAGGTTGTATTGAAGTGCAGTCGCGTGCCCAGTTCCTCATGGAGGTTCTGCCTGAAACGGAAGGTAAACCGAACATCACGGTCTGAGACAATAGACACTGGTACCCCATGGAGAGCACTGATCTCATAGATATACAAGTCAGCTAGCTTCTCGGCCGATGAACTCTCCCGTATAGCTAAGAAGTGGGTGCTCTTGGTCAATCAATCCACGATGACCCAAATAGCATCGAAGCCTATCGCCGTCCTCGCCTGCTTGGTGATAATATCCATTGTGATTTGTTCCCACTTCCACATGGGAATGTCTAGGGGCTGTAGTTGGCCATGTGGCTTCTGGTGCTTGGCCTTGACCATCTTGCAGGTCAAGCACGTAACCACGTACCAAGGGATTTCTTGCATCATGCACGACCACCAGTAACTCAATTGCAAATCATGGTACATCTTGGTGGCCCCTGGGTGAATAGAGAAACGAGACTTATGAGCCTCCTCTAGAACTATCTGTCTGACCCCACCCGACATTGGAACCTAGACCCGACCACAACGAGTCAATAATCCCCGACTATCCTACACAAACTAGGTGTTCTAATCCGTAATCCGCTCAAGCTCCCAATTCTCCTGCCGCATACCCTCAGCCTGAGCTTCCCTGATCAAACTCACTAGTGGAGAATCCACTGATATCCTCATACATGTCACCGGAGTAGAAGATCCAGCTTACTTGCAGCTTAGAGCGTCCGAAACCATGTTTGCTTTACCCGGGTGGTAAAGGATCTCACATTCGTAGTCATTGACTACATCCAGCTACATGTGCTGTCTCATGTTCATGTTCGGCTGATCCATGATGTGTCTCAGGCTCTTATGGTCTGTGTATATGGTATAACTGATGGGTTTTGAGCATTCTAACACTTCTCAAGTGTACATGCAACCCTAATAACCTTGGATCTATGTTTGTCTAATTATCATGAAAAGTTGTTTTCCAAGGTTATGAACCTATCTAGCATGCATGGGGTACAATTTTTCTTTGTATAAAAGATAGAACTACATACCTTGTTGTTGAAAGTGTTCCTTGAAACCTTGTGAGCCTAGCACCCCAAGTGTGATGCCTCAAATGCTTCACACAACACCAAATGCTCTTGGAAAGACTTTTGAGAGTACTCACACTTCTTAAAATCGGCCTAGCCCTTTTGCTTCATATGTGTAGCTGATTTTGGGGGAGAATGGGACTCTTATATAGTGTTGACACATCTAGGGTTACACCATGTAAACCCTAATGTGTCATAACTCTTCATTTCCATGACCCATGGGTTTGTAAATCCCATGGAGCATCCTATGGGTGGAACCCAACTTGATAATCCATGGAGCCTCTTAGCTCACTATACAAGATATGGATGATTTACATAATCAACCCATATATTTAATTAGTTATCTTTTTGATCACTTAATTAATTCTAAATTAATTCTTCATCAAACGAATAAAATAATATTATTAATATATTAGAACTTATAATATATTAATAATCTCCAAGTGTTATTTCTCTCATTTAGTCTATCCAATTGCATGGTTCCATGCAACCTAAATGGACCATGCTGGGTTGGGTCAAGTACTTACCAGAAATAGTTATGAACTTAGACACCTTATCTAACAGTCTCCCACTTGGATAAGTCTAATAACTATAACTGCAATACTTTAGGAACCGATCAGCAATCGTAGCTCTTTCAAGGTCTCTCGGAACTGAGAAGATGTTGATACGCCATTTAAGATAAGTGATCATATAATCCTCTGTTCTAGATATCAGCCGGACAAATACATGGAAGAATGTCTTACTTATTGTCCAGCAGTTTGTTTCTCGATTCCTAATTTGTTTGACAAAGAACTTAATTGAACACATCAACTTAGCTCTGACCGGGCCCGGTACATAGGTCAAAACAAAATCATTGAGTGGCCCAGATATCAGCTTCTAATCCAAGAAGGAACAGATAAACTTCGACTCATATGTTTGTTCTACCACTCATTGAATTATACACAAAAGCACGTTTTATACCATCAAGTTACCAATGCGTTTTCGTACAATCAATGCATAACCAACTCGTAAGTAACAAATCATATCTCTAGGTTTGAAGACTTATATGATATTACCGTCTCACGATCACTCAAGATAAATTCCATGAAGTGATTCCAGTGAGCGTGGGTTGAGTCCAATGCTCAACACTTATGAGCACTCATGATTGTCGTAGCCATGTCCAACACCTTAGATCTCTGCAACCAATCATGACAGTCTTGATTCATACCTACTTCCGACATATGACCAACTGTGGAGGTTTGAATAATAGGATATACCAAACATAATTATTATGGAAGTCAAAACATGCAAATGAAATATAGTAAACGATCGCCAAGAGATAGCAACACTTTACTCATAAATAAAACACCTATTATTCATCATCTAATGTCAACTACACTTTACAAATTTCTAGGTTATCTAACTACTAAATCTAATATCATCCTTCAGCCCTATGCTCCGAGCATACTGGAGATGCTTAACCCGAGTCAGTCCCTTCGTGAGGGGATCAGTTGGATTCTCATCCGATGATACCCTCTTTGCCACGAGTAGTCCTTCTTCTATTCGATGTCTGATAAAATGATATTTTCTGTCGATGTGTATGGATCTCCCGTGATCCCTTGGTTCCTTGGCTAAGGCAACAACACTTTCACTATCAAAGAAAATTTCCATTGGCTCTTTAATAGCTGGTACAACTCCAAGGTCTCCAATGAAGTTCTTCAACCATATCGCCTCCTTTGCTGCCTAGCTAGCTGCAATATACTCTGATTCACAAGTTGAATCAGCCACTGTCTCTTGCTTGGAACTCTTCCAAGAAATTGGTCCTCCATTTAGAGTAAAGACCCAGCCTGAGAGTAGAAATTATCCCTATCAGTCTGAATGCTAGCATCACTATACCCTACAACTCTCAAGTCATCACTCCCACCGAGGGTAAGGACCCAGTCCTTAGTCCTTCATAGGTACCTGAGGATATTCTTTACCGCATTCCAGTGTGCCTTTCCAGGGTTTCCCTGATACCTGCTAACCATGCTCAAGGGAAAGGCTACATCAGGTCGAGTACACGTCATAGCATACATAATCGATCCTACAGCCGAAGCATGAGGTATTCAACTCATTTCTTCTATCTCAGCCTCAGTACTAGGGCTTTGTGTCTTACTCAATCTGGCATTACTCTGGATGGGTAACTCTCCTTTCTTGGAGTCCTGCATGCTGAATCTCTTCAGCACCTTATCCAAGTAGGTACTCTGACTAAGTCCAATTAGTCTTTTAGTTCGGTCTATCAAGATCCTTATCCCTAGAATACAGGTAGCTTCTCCTAGGTCCTTCATAGAGAAACACTTCCCAAGCCAGGACTTAACTTCCTGCAGAGTTGGGATGTCATTTCTATGAGTAGTATGCTAAGCAGTTATCGCGGTCGAAAATATAATAGCGATCACTGACCGCTATTTGAAATCGCGGTTCTCGCGGCGATATAGAGGTGGTATAGCGTTTTTTATATGATGTACAATTTATATATATTAGAGTATTAATCAGTGAATCATACTTTAAATTTCAACCAGATCCAGTTAATTAGTTAATCAGTAACTCATACTTCACATATCATATTTAGTTAATCATACTTCACATATCATAGTTACTTAATTAGTTAATCATACTTCATAGACCGGTTACCAATGTCAACGTTAATCATACTTTAACACAATAAACAAGAAAACATAGGCAATGCTTACCATTTTTTCATACTTCAACACAATCACAATTAGCAAATAAAATTATTAATTAATTTGATATTTAACCATAATGTAGTATTTCAAGTCTTCAACACAATTAACAAGACAACACATAAATGGTTTCAATGGATGTAATGACAGTCCCAAAATCACAATATTATTCAATGGAATGACACAAAAGTTTTGTTTGGGCTAAGAAAAAACAATTTTATTCAATGGAATGACATAAAAAATGTTTTTTTTAATGTAAAATAGCCCAAAAGTGGACTTTATTCAAATAGCGGTTATAGGGCCGCTATAGCGGTGACCATAATCGCGGTAAATAGCGGTGCTAATAGCGCCACCGCTATTCTAAACCGCTATTTTGAAATAGTTTTTCTTTACCTCCGCTAACTGCTATAGCGCCGATATAGCACCGCTATAGCGCTACAATTGACTACATAGGTAGTATGTCATCCACATACAATACCAAAAAGCTAACTATACTCCCACTAGCCTTGACATATATACAAGATTCATCTTCACTCCTAGAGAAGCCAAATTCCTTGACATTCTCATCAAAGCAAAGATTCCATCTGCGAGGTGCTTGCTTTAACCCATAAATGGATTTTTCAAGCTTACACACTCTATTAGGGTACTCTGTATTGACAAAACCCACTGGCTGACTCATGTAGACATCCTCAGCAAACTTTCCATTAAGGAAAGTGGTTTTGAAATCCATTTGCCATATTTCATAGTCATGAAATGCAGCTATGGCTAACAAAACCCTAATAGACTTAATCTTAGCCACTGGAGAAAAGGTCTCATCATAATCAACTCCCGGAGTTTGTGAGAAGCCCTTTGCAACCAGTCGAGCCTTATAAGTGTGTACATTACCATCCATGTCGGTCTTCTTCTTGAAGATCCATTTACACCCTATTGTCTTACGACCTGGTACATTATCAACCAAGTTCCAAACTTGATTGTCATACATGGACTGTATCTAACTGTCCATTGCCTCTTTCCACTTGGCTGACTCAGGGCCTGCCATGGCTTCCGTGTAACTGTTAGGTTCATCCAGACCTATCAGTGTCTCATCACTGATAAGTGTATCACCTTCCGCAGTAATATCGAATCCATAGTAATGCTCAGGTGCATTCCTAACTCTCGTGGAACGTCTCAGAGGTACAGACTCGTCAATTGGCTCAACAGGAGTTTCCTCCTCAAGTTGAGGGCTAGGGTTTGAAGTTCTTTCACCACTTGACTCCTGAAGTTCTTCAAGGTCAATTTGCCTCCCACTGTCTCCTTGGCTTATAAACTCTCTCTCTCTCTCTCTCTCTCTCTCTCGAAAGACTCCTCTTTTTGCTACAAAGACCACATTATCACTAGGTCTGTAGAAGAGGTAACCAAAGGATCTTTGTGGGTAGACGATGAAAATACACCTCTCGCTTCGGGGTTCCAGCTTATCATGAGTCTCGCGTCTCACGAAAGCCTCGCAACCCCAAATCTTGACGTGGTCTAGTTTGGGTACTTTACCAGTCCACATCTCATGAGGAGTTTTGGCAACTTTCTATGTAGGGACCAGATTAAGGATATGGGCGACAGTCTCTAAGGCATACCCCCAGAATGAGATTGGTAGCGAAGCTCGAATCATCATGGAACGAACCATATCCAACAAGGTTCGATTACGCTTCTCAGCTACACCATTCAACTGCGGTGTCATGGGAGGTGTCATTTATGAGACAATCCCACATTCCCTAAGATAGTCGAGGAACTCTAAACTAAGATACTCACCACCTCGATCGGATCGAAGCACCTTAGTGTTCCTGCCCAATTGATTCTTGACTTCCTGTTTGAATTCCTTAAACCTTTCGAAAGTCTCTGACTTATGCTTGATTAAGTAGACATATCCATATCTACTGTAATCATCAATAAAAGTCAAATAATAACGATTAGCATCCCTTGTGGGATGTTTGAATGGCCCACACACATCCATGTGTACAAGATCCAACAAACCTTCACCCCTCTCACAAGAACCTGTGAAGGGTGACTTTGTCATTTTTTCAAGTAAGCATGATTCGCAACTATCATCTGACTTTAGGTCAAATGACTCCAAGACTCCATCCTTTTAGAGTTGGCCTATGCGTTTCTTGCTTATATGTCCAAGACGAAAATGCCATAATGATGCTTTATCCAAGTTATTATTAACAGAATCAATACACAATACATCATTTCCTAAGTTATCAACCACAGACACTGTTTCATACACGCCATCACAAGGTAATGCTTTAAAATAAAGAGCATTAATCGAACCAACTTCATTATCAAATGAAAAGGTGATACCTTGTTTATACAATGGATGAAGGGAGATAACATTTCTTTCCATTCTTGGCGAATAACAACACTTATTCAAATCTAAACTAAACCCACTACTTAGCGATAAAGTATAAACTCCAATCTTGGTGACAGGTAAATATTTCATATTCCCCATGACTAAGTTTATTCTTCCTTGCTCCACATTCTCACTTCTTCTTAGTCCCTGCAAATCAGAACATATATGAATACCACAACCGGTATCAAGGACCCAAGAGTTAGAATGGGGTGAGTTATTAGATAAGATAGTGTAAATACCTGCATGGTTGGGTTTAACTTTCCCTTCCTTCACATCTTGCTGGTATTTTGGGCAGTTTCGCTTCCAATGTGATTTTTCATGGCAATAGAAGCATTCAGCCCCTTTTGGGTCAGAAGAAGGAGTGACGAAACCTTTCTTGGATCCACTTGAAGAAGAGCCATCAAGGGTCCTAGCCTTGGTACCCTTCGAAGAGCTCTTTCTCTTCTTCCCTCGACTTTTCCCGATTGCCAAAACCGGAGCGGAGTTTAGACTAGGAGTGTTAACAACCGACTTCCCCTTAAGACCTGTTTCTGCGGTCTTGAGAAGACCCTGAAGTTTGCTGAGTGTGACCTCTTCCTTATTCATGTGATATGTCATGTAGAATTGATCATACACGATGGTAAGGAGTGGAAAATGATATCTATTGCAAGCTCCTCAGGGAAGTTCACATTAAGCTTCAGCAACCGATCCACATTCCTTTCCATTTTTTGCATGTGGCTCGTGACAAATTTCCCATCCTTCATCATGGTTGTTATCATGGAGCAGATGATTTCATACCTCTCTTGTCGTGCACTTTGATGGTATCTTTCCATCAGATCTTGGTGCATTTCAAAAGGGTAGATGTCCTCATAGGACTTTTGGAGTTCCGCTGTCATCGTGGCCATCATGATGCATGCCACTTTGGTAGCATCCCTTTCATGTGCCTGAAAGTCAGCGATCTCTTGGGAAGTTGCAGTGGTCTCATCAATCTCCTTAAGCTCCTTGTTGAGTACATATTCTTTGTCCTCGTAGCGGGTAATCATCCTGATGTTTCTGATCCATTCATTGAAGTTGGATCCATCAAAAGTGACTTTCCTACACACGTTCATAAGGGTAAAGGAGCCATTAGGATTAGAGCCAGAAGCAGCATTGTTTGAAGACATCTGAAGGAAGAGGACAAGATTAGTTTAGATATTAAGAGAGTCCTTAATAAACACCCAAATGTAATATTAAGGCTAGGATCCAATCACAATATATTATAACTTGGAAAAGGTATGCCGTAATCCAAGCTATAACATATTTGAAAGGTAGGTGAATGACGATTCTCCAATTTCCACCACGAAAACCGAAATATTAAATATTAGGTTTTTGATTGGTTCTTAGAAATTCCTAGATTCTTTTGAGATTCAATGAACTTTTCAAAGGCACGTTTCAATCTCGAGTGTGCCCTCCAAGTTTTGTGACTGGGATACCGAGGATCACAAAACGAGGTGTGAAGTAACCATGCAAATCACTTGGTACCTTTAAAGTTTATCACTCAATCGATGTGCCGGTAAACCACACACGCTCCACCGATACTATGATAAACCTTAAGTCACCCTTTACCTACCTTGTAAAGTCCAAGTTAGTGTCCCGGTTAACCACACACGCTCCACCAACGACTTAAACAAAGTGTAAAGTGTAATTTCATGGATTGGCACCTTATTCACATTTTTCCTAAAGTAACTAAGATTGGGAATTTAATAAAAGCATTTAGTTACTTTATAATATTCATCATACTTTTAATGAGAATTTATAAGTCCTTGTCCTACCCATTCGGCTAACGAGCCTCCACCAGTCAAGCAAGTGGTGGGTGAGAGTGGACACCTATTAAGTTACCATTTTATAGGCAACAACCTTATACCCACCTTATAGAATGGCTTCATGAATGAGGCGTACTAGAGGTAAGACGACTTTAATCTTATACATATATATATATATATATATATATATATATATATATATATATATATATATATATATATATATATATATATATATATATTATTATTATTATTAACTTGTAATATTATAAGTATAAGGGTTGGATTTTAACTTTTAAAATTCTAAGGGTTGGGACTAAAGTTTTTAACATGAATTTACTTGTTCCAAAACTTGAGGGCAAGTTTTGTAAACTTTCAAAACTTTTCATTTCTTGTAACTTATGAGTAAATTAGGGTATTAAAAATGAAGACTCTTCATTTTATAACCAATGTGTTCTTTTAATGGTTTTAAAGAAAAGTGACTTTTGGTTTTCCATAACTTGAGGACAAGTTATGGACTCCATTAAAACACATAATGATCAAGAATTAATCTACCACATAGGTTACAAACAATTCCTATGATCATCTAAACATCATAAGATCAAGAACATGAAAATGAACACTTTCATGAATAAAAGATTACACTTAAAACTTTGTAATTTTGATAACTTTTTGTTGTAAATGGATTAGCAAGAACATTACACCATCTAAAACAAGTTTTCAAGTACCAAAACATTTTAGGTTAATGTTCCTAGTCCATTTCCAGCAACAAAAATCGAAATTCTGAAAACTCCAGCCTTTACTCGTCGAGTGCAAGAACCGACTCGACAAGTAGCTTGCATTTGGTCATGGAGTCGTCGAGTCCCCCCATGGACTCGGCGAGTTCATACGGGCAGAAAGCAGAAAACTCGATTTTTCAAGCAGTTTGCACAAAAATCAAACAAGCAAGCCTAGGCTTTGATACCACTGATGGGTTTTGAGCATTCTAACACTTCCTAAGTGTACATGCAACCCTAATAACCTTAGATATATGTTTATCTAATTATCATGCAAAGTTGTTTTCCAAGGTTATGAACCTATCTAGCATACATGGGGTACAATTTTTCTGTGTATAAAAGATAGAACCGCATACCTTGTTGTTGAAAGTGTTCCTTGAAACCTTGTGAGCCTAGCACCCCAAGTGTGATGCCTCAAATGCTTCACACAACACCAAATGCTATTGGAAAGAATTTTGAGAGAACTCACACTTCTTAAAATCGGCCTAGCCCTCTTGTTTCATATGTTTAGCCGATTTTGGTGGAGAATGGGACTCTTATATAGTGTTGACACATCTAGGGTTACACCATGTAAACCCTAATGTGTCACGACTCTTCATTTCCTTGACCCATGGGTTTGTAACTCCCATGGAGCATCCTATGGGTGGAACCTAACTTGATAATCCATGGAGCCTCTTAGCCCATTATACAAGATATGGATGATTTACATAATCAACCCATATATTTAATTAGTTATCTTTTTGATCACTTAATTAAATCTAAATTAATTCTTTATCAAACTAATCAAATAATATTAATAATATATTAGAACTTATAATACATTAATAATCTCCAAGTGTTATTTCTCTCATTTAGGTTATCCAATTGCATGGTGCCATGCAACCTAAATGGACCATGTCGGGTCGGGTCAAGTACTTACCAGAAATAGTTATGGACTTAGACACCTTATCCAACAATAACAGACCCCATATACACGTCTCATAGTGTCTCCAAATCTTAAGAGCGAATACCACCGCTCCCAACTCAAAATCATGTGTAGTGTATCTCGTCTCATACGGCTTCAGCTGTCGCGATGCATAGGCTATCACCCGTCCTCTTTGCATGAGGACCTCTCCCAGTCCTGTGATGGGTGCATCACAGAACACTACAAAATCCTCCACTCCCTCTGGGAGAACCAAGAATGGAGCCTCGCAAAATTATTGTCGGTGGGTCTCAAATGCCCTCTGCTGCTCAGGGCCCCACCGGAAATCTACCCCTTTCCTCATCAGACGAGTGAGGGATACTGCAATCTTGGAGAAGTCCTGTGTGAACCTCCAGTAGTACCCAACTAATCCCAAGAAGCTCCTGATATCCGAGGGAAATTTCGGAACCTCCCATTGCATAACCGCCTTGATTTTGCCAGGATCGACCAAAATCCCCTCCTAGTTAACGTGATGTCCAAGGAACTGAACCTCTTGTAACCAAAACTCGCACTTCGAGAACTTGGCATAGAGCCGTTCTCGTCTCAAAACTCCTAATAACTCTTGTAGATGCTCCTCATGCTGCTCACATGTTTTGGAGTACACCAAGATATCGTCTATGAACACGATGACCGAGCGATCAAGCATCGGTCTGCAGAACCAATTCATCAGGTCTGTAAATATTGTCGGTGCGTTGGTGAGCCCAAAAGACATCACCACAAACTCATAATGTCCATAACGATTATGGAATGCAATATTATCTACGTCCTCCTCCCTAACACTGACCTGATGGTACCCGGACCTCAGGTCTATCTTGGAGAACCAAGATGCTTCCTGCAACTGATCAAAAAGATAATATATCCTCGAGAGTGGATAAAAGTTCTTCACCATCAACTTGTTCAACTCCTGGTAGTCAATGCACATCCGGTGTGAACCATCCTTATTTCTGATGAAGAGGATTGGTGCTCCCCACTGAGAACTGCTCGGACGAATGAACTGCTTGCCCAGCAGTTCTTGCAACTCTGATGACAACTCCTGCATCTCTGGTGGTACCAAACGGTACGATGCCTTGGCGATAGGGGCCGCACTTGGCACTACGTCAATCCTAAACTTGGTCTGCCTTTTCGGAGGCACTCCGGGTAAGTACTCCGGAAACATGTCCGCAAATTTCCTAACTATCGGAACCTCTGAAACTGAAATCTAATCCCTGACCCATGTATCTACCACATACGCTAAATAACCTGCACACCCGTGCTGAATGTACTGCCGAGCCCTGGTGGCTGAACAAAACCCTGATCCCAATCTGATGCCCTCGCCATAGATAATCTGTTCTCCCCCACTTGGGGTTCGAACTACCACTCGTTGACCCTCGCAGTCGTTCATGGCACCGAAACGACTAAGCCAATCCATACCTACGATCACACACACACACTCCCCCTACGAAAATCAAAATCAAGTCTATCGGAAAAGATACCCCGAAGATCTCCAACACGCAACCCCGATAAACTGAAGAAAGAGAAACCCCGTGTTCGTTGGCGATAAAGACTCGCAACGGACACTCTTGCTCTCCTACTAGCAACCCGAACTCCATACTAAATGACTGATAGACAAACGACCGACTCGCCCTCGAGTGAAATAATACCAAAGCAGGTAAGGAGTTCACTAAAAACATACCTAATCCTATGTACAAACATATAAGAATAAAACAGATATAATCAATAAGATAAGGGATAGAAACATACCAGCAACCACATATGGTGTTGCCTTGGCCTCCTCTACCGTAAGCTGGAAGGCACATCACTGGGTCCTAGAGGGCGCTGCTCTACCCTGAATCCCATCAGTAATCCTCAGTGTAGCTGGTACGGGAGCCTATGCCGGCTTGGAGGCGAGTAATGGACAATTTGCCTTCACATGGCCATTCTGATCACAGTGGTAACATATCCTTACACTCGAAACTGGGGTGGGCTAGTGGCAATCCTTCGCATAATGCCCCTCCTTGCCACCCTTGTGGCACCCGCTACCTAATCGACAAACCCCAAAATGACTCTTTCCACACTTTCCAGAAGTGTGGCCGCGCTGACCTCCAGACCTAGTATTAGTGGTCTTCGACCGCTTTGGCCCTGGTTGTGACTATGTCGGGGCCTGCCGCTTCTCCAGTAACTATAACTCAATCTCCATCTCACGCCGTCTAACGGACTCCTGTAACTCCAACAGTGTATCACATCGTTGGGTAGCAACAAACTATCTGATATCGGTCTTGATCATGCTCAGATAATGTACCATCTGAGCCTGCTTAGAAGCAAACTCCAGGCAAAACATCGCCCTCTCAGTGAACATGGGGGTGATCTCCGTAATCAACACCATACCCTATCTCAGATCCAATAACTCCTGTGACAGTCGCTCGTGCTCGAACTGTGGAATGTAGCAAGCGCAGAACATATCCTTGATCTGCTCCCAAGTAATTGCAGCTCTCTGATCATCGGTATATGACCTAGTCATCAACCTCCAGCAGTCCTTTTCGCCGAACCTCAACAAGTTCAGGGCACATCTGACCTTCTGGTCAGCAGGACATGAGCACGTGAAGAAATATCCCTCCATGCCAGACAACCACCTCATGGCTATGATTGAATCCTGAGTCTTATCAAAAGTTGGGGGATTCGTATTATCGAAGACCCGGTACTGAAAACCCAGATTGGCTCCTCCCCCTGCTGCTGTTACAACTGATGTAGTTGTTGCGGCAACCGTCTCAGCTAGGACAACATATATGTCATTAAAATACTCTATCATGGCTGTCTTAATAGACCCAAACATCTCCATAATCTAACCCCAAACAATCTCTACCACCTCCTCATGGATGCTCTCCCTAACACGATCCTCTATCAACATTGGCCTACCGTGGGCGGTAGTCTCGGGCGCTATAGGGGCATCCTAATTGCCATGCCCTTATCTGGATCTGGATCCAGTCACAAAACGCCTTGTAACCACCATACTGAAAAATAAACTAGGAACATATCAGATAATCCACACAAATAATCAGGGAACCAACTCTCAACTAAAACCTAGGGGTTGTGACTTCCTTGCTACGTGTATGGGTCCTATGCTTTTAGTAGTACGGGGCCATACTACCTTCCACACCTACCCATATTTGTCTTAAGTATCATCACAGCACCCTAACAATATACACATGGATGGTGATCGCTCAATCCTCACTCCTAGAGGAAGGCTAACTATCTCATAACTGGCCTACTGACCCTACACAACTCAACCATCCATGAAACTTCCACCAACCCTGTAACACTTGTGTATGCTAGCGATATATAGCGCTATAACCTATAGACACTCGAATACCCGATACTACTCTAAGCCCACAACCAAACAAGGAAAAGGAAATAAAGCTAAACAAAATATTCTCAGGCTATAAAGTCATAATTATGTACAACCTATGATGCATACACTAAGCAACTACAGTAATGATGTCAATTTCATAATAGGAAAACCCAAGGCTATCAGGCATCATATAATCAGGCAATTCTATCAAGCAATTCCTAAATATCCCTAGCCTAGTACTAGCATGTTGTTCTAGAATACCTCAATATCAAATAACTGCATGGGATTTTGGGGTCTACTTACTAGCTTCGGCTGATCGTACACTCTGCATCCCCCTTTATTATTTTGAAAACCATTTTGAAATTCTTTTCCTTAGTTTGAGACTGGATTCACACGAGTGTTCCTTGAATTCACTCAAACTAAGGCTTTGAAACCAACTTGTTGTTGGATTAGTGTCTAAGCCCGTAACTATAGTTGGTATGTACTTCACCTGGTTGTGCACGGTACTTTTAGGTTGGCTTTACCAAAGCAATTTGACATGATGATTTATGGAGAGAGAGAGAGGTTATTATAATTTATTAATATATTATATGAATAATATATTAAAAGAGAAATCATATAGTTTAATTAATATTCGTCAAGAATTACTTAAGAATTAATTCTGTGGCTAAAAGAGATTAACTAAATAAGGGGGTTGGAACTGTCAATTATAAGATAGTTGATATTGGGTTGTGGATCATCATGGATATAAGGGGACGAAATTAGGAGTGGAAGTCCACTCTAATTTCGTCCAAGGAGGCCTTATTCCAGAAGGTTCTTAAGCTATTTAGTGCCTAAGTCATCCAATTAGGGTTTTGACTGAAACCCTAGCAACTCAGCTATTTAAGGAGCCCCAAGGCTTTAGTTTTTGCTACACCAAGAAACCCTAGAGTTACTATAGCCGAAAATTTTCTTCTCCTTCTCTCTTATAGATCATCATCTTGCTTGTGGTGTTTGTGAGCCATTAGAGGTGTTACACTTGTAACACTAAGCTTCCTGAAGATTAAAGAATCTTGCAACTAGTGAAAGGTATCATCTAAACTAGTTCTATTACAGATCTCGTTTTTAATAGTATGCTAGATTAGGGTTTCAAGCTTTGGATAAACTTGCATGTACAATAGAGAAACCTAGATCCAAAGCTTTAGGGTTTTGCATGTGCACATATGATGTTCTTTTGCTCAAAACCAATAAGTAGTATCAAAGCCGTGCTTGGTTTATATTGTATTTGATGCATGGTGTATTTATTCATTGCTAAAAAACCGTTTTTTGTGCCATCTAGTTGACAGAAACGTCAAGCCCTATGAGGGACTCGACGAGTAGGATGAACTTGACGAGTCCTGCAAAGGACTCGGCAAGTCGGGCTGTCAGACACACGGATTTTCAGGAGATTTGTTGTTTTTGACTTAGGATAATTACCATATCTGTTTTAAATTGATAAAATACAAATTTTATTAATTCCTTATGATTATCCTTGTCAAAACAAAAAGATTTTGTCATTTAATTAGATAATTATTACCTTATTTGATAAATGTTAATTATTTGAATTACTTTATCATTATTTTGCATGAAAATGGATTAGGTCAAAATTAGATAATCACCAAAATTAATTGTTTAATTGATTATTTGAATTTTGATCTAGATAGTTTTGAAATGTTTCAAAACTTGCCCTAGAGTTTTGGAATTTAAAATTTTTGAATTAAAAGTTTAATTTTGAAATTGTTAAATTCAAAACCTAGAATTTTACAAGTTTAAAATTCACCCTATACTATTATAATATTATCAGAATAATTATTATATATGTATAACATAAATGCTAGTCTTACCGTTAGTAGGCCTCATTCACGAAGCCGATCTATAAGGGGGTATAAGGTTATGGCCTATAAAATGGTCGTTTAAAGGGTGTACACACTCACCCACCGCTTCCTTGATTGGTGGATGGTTGTTAGCCGAACGGGTAGGATAGGGAAACTCTTTCCTCATTAAAAGTATAATTATTTACAAAGTAACTAAATGTTTTATAAAATTCCCAATATTAGTTACTTTAGGCAAAATGTGAATTTGATGCTACTCCATGAAATTACACTTTGTACCATTGCTAAGATGTTAGTGGAGCGTGTGTGGTTAACCGTCACACTAATTAGGCTCTAAGAAAAGGTGGTAAAGGGTAAATCGATGTTTGTCATAGATCAATGGAGCATGTGTGGTTAGCCGCCATATTGATTAGGTGACTGTAACATTGGGGGCACCATGTACATATGCATCGTTATTGACACCCTGTTTGTGATCCTCGGTATCCCATTCACAAACTTGAGGGGCATAACGAGATTTAAACATGCGATTGAAAAGTTCAATGAATCTCAAAAGATCTAGGAGTTTTCAATACATTTAAAACTTAATTCTCTTTTGTTTTTCATGGTGGAAATTAGTGAATAGTCATTCACTTACCTTAAAATTATTTGTTGTTTAGATTACGTCATCCCTCTTCTAAATTACAAATAATGTTGTTTGGTTCCTAGCCCTAATTTCTCATTTGGGTGTTTAATTGGGGATTCTTATCTAATCAAAACGTTGTCTCTTTTCCTTTTTAGATGTCAAACTTAATCTACAACTCTTCCGGCTCATTGTCACTCATGAACTTGTGTAGGAGAGTGATCTTCGATGGAAACAATTATAACGATTGGACCCGCAACATAAGGATGGTCACCCGCTACGAGGACAAGGAGTAGGTCCTTGACAAAGAGTTAAAAGAGGTGGATGTAAACACTACCACTCCAGAGGAGATCATTGCCTTTGAGGTCGATGAGCGTGATGCCACAAAAGTCCATTGTATCATGCTAGCGACGATGACTGCTGAACTCCAAAAGTCCTACAAGGACTTGTATCCTTTCGAAATGCATCAGGACTTGCTTGAAATGTACCACCAAAGTGCAAGGTAGGAGAGGTACGATATCATCACTTGGATGATCACGACCAAGATGAGAGACAGAGAGTCTGTCACCGCTCATCTACAGAAAATGCAGAGGTATGTTGACCGCTTGTTGAAGTTGAATGTTAACTTCGATGAAGAGCTGGCGATTGACATCATTCTTCATTCACTGCCACCCTACTTCAACTAGCTTTGCATGACCTACCACATGAACAAAGAGGAGGTCACATTGAGCAAGCTTCTAGGCCTATTGAGGACTGCTGAGAGCAACCTCAAGGCAAGTCCATTGCACAAACTCCTACTCCTATTGCTTCCCCAGTTTTGGCTATTGGGCAAGGAAATGGTACTAAGAGGTAGGCTCCCTCAAAGAGCCACCATAAGGGAAAGTCACGTGATGACACCTCTTCTAGTGGAACCAAGGTTGGTCCTGCTACAACCAACTCAAGGCCAAAGGATGCAGAGTGCTATCACTGCCATGACACAGGGCATTAGAAACGAAGTTGCCCGAAATATCTGCAAGATATCAAGGATCGAAAGATCAAGCCGTCCTACGCAGGTATTTACACTATTCAATCTAATGATTCATCACATGCTATTTCTTGGGTTCTTGAAACAGGATGTGGTTTTAACATGTGTTCTGATTTTTAGGGCCTAAGAAGAAATAAGGATGTGGAGCATGGGAAGATAAACTTGATCATGGGGAACAGAAGATCGTCGCCTGTCACCAAGATTGGAGTTTATTCTTAGTGCTTAGTAATAGATTAGGACTAGATTTGAATAATTTTTGCTATTCACCAGAAATGTCAAGAAACATCATTTCTTTTCAAGGTTTGTATAGACAAGGATTTAGATATTCATTTGATAATGAAAAGGGTTCTATTAATGCTTATCTTAATGGTGTTTTCTATTTTGAAGCATTTCCTTGTAATGGAATCTATGAAACTGTGATGGTTATAGACAACTTAGGAAATGATGTGTTGCGTATCAAATATTCCAATAGTTTGGACAAATCACGCTTGTGGCATTGTCGTCTTGGACATGTGAA
Organism: Lactuca sativa; assembly: GCF_002870075.4. Lineage (NCBI taxonomy): Eukaryota > Viridiplantae > Streptophyta > Magnoliopsida > Asterales > Asteraceae > Lactuca > Lactuca sativa. The sequence continues at coordinate 196,586,911 of NC_056627.2, forward strand.
CAAGAAGCGCATAGCCCAACTCCAAAAGGATGGAGTGTTGGAGTCATTCGACCTTAGGGACGATGATGTGTGCGAGTCTTGTTTACTTGGAAAGATAACGAAGTCACCCTTCACTAGTACTTGGTGAAAGGGGTTAGGGTTTATTGGATCTCATACACACCGATGTGTGTGGGCCCTTTATATCCACCACAACGGATGCAAGCCTCTTCTATGTGACTTTCACCGAAGATTATAGCAGACATGGGTCTATCTACTTAGTTAAGCACAAGCCAGAAACCTTTGAAAAGTTTAAAGAGCTTAAACAAGAAATGGAAAATCAGGTGGGCAGGAAAATCAAGAAGCTTCGATCCAATCAAGGAGGAGAGTACTATAGTCTTGAATTCCATGACTACCTCAAGGAATGCAGAATACTTTCGCAATTGACGCCACTTAGGACACCGCACTTGAATGGCGTGGCTGAGAGGCGTAATTGAACCTTGCTAGACATGGTTCGTTCCGTGATGGGTCGTGCTTTGCTACCTATCTCATTTTGGGGGTATGCCTTAGAGACTGCCGCCCATATCCTTAATCTAGTCCCTCCAGATAAGGTTGCCAAAACACCTCACGAGCTGTGGACAGGGAAAGCTCCCTTGTTGGCACATATCAAGGTTTGGGGTTGTAACGCCTCATTTCTGGTATGTGATTTAAATAAAGTATTTTCTTTTCTGAAGGGGGTACTCAACGATTCTGTAGCCCGAATTGTCGTGTAAAGACGGGATGATCATGCGGTTTAAGCTGGCTACTCGACGAGTGCATACGCTGGACTCGGCGAGTCCGCCAGTCACACCCCAAAACCAAGAACGGCGGAAATGTTCCGGGGTGGAGGACGTCATGTACAGTATCACTACAGCGTAAAGTAGTAAACAAGAAACAACATCATCCATTGCATTAAAAGTAAAGTTTTAATACATGTTTGTTCTTTCATTGTAGTAAGACACCAAAATATACAATCAAAATAAAAGACAAGTCTTGTCTGTGCTCCGTCTTCTCAAAACCTGGCCATCGTACCGGTCTACTGATGACCTGAGAATACAAGTTATTTTGAAAGCGAGTATCAGCCTAAAGCTGGTGAATTCATAAGTATTTAAGCGTCATTGTCTTGTTTTGGAAAACTGTTATGAATGTCATGTAAACCTTTAAATGAAACAGTTGATATAAGTATGAAAACCCTAGAAAATCCCTTATTTCCTACTAGTATGAAATGTAGTCTTCCTAGTATGAAATATAGTCTTCTACCAAGACCCGAATGTTTTGCTATAAAAATGATAGTTTTTCCTTCCTTTTTCACTATTACTAACAGTACTTAGTCTAACTTATCATTTATGTGAATGTATCACAAAATAAAGTAATAGGAATAATGTAATCATGTAATTGTTATCCTTTTGTATTAGAATTAACACGACATCGCGATTTGCGAAATGTATTACCTTTGAACATCTGTAGGTTGTTAAATTTTCCTCTGTAGCTACAGCAGGTTTAGGGAAGGGTTAGTCCCGAAAAGGTACACCTAGTATAAGTATTAACCGTAGGCATCCGTAGATGGTCATTTTCCTCTGTAGCGAATAGTAGGCTAAAGGAATGGTTAGTCCCGTAAAGGTACCCCTAGTATAAGTAATAACCATAGGCATCCGTAGATGTTCATCAACCACTGTTGCTAACAGGTGGGTTTCGGAATGGTTAGTTCCGTCTAGATATCCCGTTGAACTGGGATAGGCAGGACAATTTACACAGAAGGTACTAATAAATCATGCTAGTGCATCGATATACAAGTATTCATGTAAGTGTATACAGGTAAATGTATCTATGTAAAGGTATTCATGTAAGGTATTCATGTAAGGTATTCATGTAAGCGTATCTATGTAGACGTATTCTTGTAACGTGTAATGTATAGTATAGACTCATGAATGAACTGACTCTGATGTAATTCCTTGTAATAGGAATAATGTTTTGTATCTTATAACTATCCCTATAATAGTTAACTGGAAGGTAATTGGTTGTCCAAGCAGATTTATACACCCTTGCTACACAAGAGTGTGGGAAACTGAATGAAGGATGAAAACTAGAACATCAATACATATATTAGAACATAAGTGTATAGATATAGTTTTGTTTAAGAAGGTAAAAATGGTTTTGTAAGACATCTAAGAGTTTTGAACAATAATTAACAATGACTTAATGTCATTTTAATAAACGTTTCAAACGTAATACTTTTGCTATCAAGGTATTTTTAAGATATAAAATCATTACATGCATCACATTTTGTAGTATGTGAAATCTGCCGAAGGAAAACACACTTATAAATACATATGATTGATTTAATAACATGTTGTTTTCTACTTGTATTCCCCCCCCCCCATCAAAGCATTTAAAATCCTTTAAAACATTGATTAAGGGGTATGAACTCACCTGAAGATGGTGGTTTGGATGAACTGAACGATGTAGGATTGTTAGGTGTCAAGTGAGGACTTGTACACACACTATGATCCTAATGAACATATAATCACACATATATGCACCCAATTAGTCTTAAACTACTAATTGAAAATGTTAAGACATCCTAGAACATGATAAACACTTTATATAAGTGTTATAAGCCCTAAGGATTTCATCTAAGTTGTTGTGGGACAAGGCTAATGTGTTTAGGGTTCCAAAGGACCCTATAAATGAGTTTACTCTCCAATAAACCTCACACAAGGAGTTTACGGTCGTAAATTCTTGAGCTTACGGCCATAAGCTCCTAAGCTTCATGACATTTGGTATTTTGAAGTTCTAAATGATCCCTAGAAGCATTCCTACTTGGTGTTTTAATCCTTGGAATAGTTTAGGGCTTAAATACACTCCTTTGAGGAGTTCACGGCGCTGGGACCATTTCCCTTAGAGATTATGAACGTAATCTCTCATGGGGATGGGTTTTTGATGTTTTAAAGTGCTTAATTTAACAAGGAGTAAATCTAGGTAATTGTCCAAGGCTGAAGGAGTGAATAAGGCACTCTTTGGCCCTTGAGTTTGGAGTTCACGGTCCAAGAACTTCTTGGGCCGTGAACACCTTACTCTTGGTGTTCATGGATGATTTCTAGTCTTTTAAACACTAACATAAAAGTCTAAGGTGGGTACTTATGAAGGGATTTTGTTATGAAATCTATGTTATTAAGCACATTATAAGCCATATAATACAACTAGAGAGAGGTACTCACGATTTGAGCGGTAAACTCTTGGGCGGTAAACTCTCGAATCTAGCTGCTTTGTTATGAAATCTATGTTATTAAGCACATTATAAGCCATATAATACAACTAGAGAGAGGTACTCATGATTTGGGATGAAAACCCGAAGATCCGTGAGAGAGAAAATGGCTTTTCTCTAGTTGGAAATGTAACTAATGAATGAATATGACTCAAAATTCAATATATAGTCCTGGGATTTTTGGTAGAAAATATTTTATTCACGAAATGAGCTATAATATAATAGAGTTTTGGAATAACAGAGTTGCACAAAACCCTAGTGCATCCACTCTCCTGATATCTCCTTAAGTGTAAACCCAGAAATACTCAAAATTATACGGAAAAGTCTGAAAATTTACTGCGACTGTTCTAACTTCTATTGACTTGATAATGTTCGTACAGAACGGAAATTTCGGGTTGTCACATCATCCCCCCGTTAGAAGAAATTTCATCCCGAAATTAGAACTTAAGCAAATAAGAAGTTACAAAATAACTAAGCGAAAAGATGAGGATATTTTAGTTTCATCTGATCCTCTCATTCCCAAGTGAATTCAGGTCCTCGTTTGGCGTTCCAGCGAACCTTCACTATCAGGATACGGCTTTGTTTTGTTTGCTTGACCTCACGGTCCATGATCTCTACTGGTTCCTCCACGAAGTTGAGGCTCTCGTTGATCTCGATCTCGTCGAGTGGATAACAAGAGTCTCGTCGGACAGACACTTTTTCAAGTTCGAGATGTGGAAGGTAGGATATACGTTACTGAGTTCGCGCGGTAGATTGAGTTTGTAAGCTACGGGGCCGATTCTTGCGACAATCTCGAAAGGCCCTATGTATCTTGGATTGAGCTTACCACGCTTTCCGATGCGTATCAAGCCCTTCCAGGGTGAGACCTTCAGTAGAACTCGGTTGCCCACCTGGAATTCCAACGATTTCCTTCGCTTGTCAGCATAGCTTTTCTGTCGGTCTCTAGAGGCTTTCAATCGTTCAGGAATTTGAACGATCTTCTCTGTCGTTTCCCGAATGATCTCCGGACTCGTGAGAGTGCTTTCGGGAACTCGTCCCATAGCTAACTGGGTATCACCCACCTCAGCCCAACACAGAGGAGATCTGCACTTTCGGCCATAGAGGGCCTCGAATGGCACTGCCTTTATGCTCGTGTGATAACTGTTGTTGTAGAAAAATTCGACAAGGGGTAAATGGGTATGCCAAGCTTTCCCAAAGTCAATCACACAGGCTCGCAACATATCTTCTAAGGTTTGGATAGTTCTCTCACTTTGCCTGTCTGTCTGTGGATGGTAGGCTGTACTCATGTCCAGCCTAGTTCCTAGGGAACTTTGTAACGACTGCCAGAACCTCGAAGTGAATCTACTATCTCTATCTAAGATAATGGATATGGGAACACCGTGTAGTCTTACAATCTCCCTAATGTAAGTTCGTGTAAGTTTCTCCATCTTGTCTGTTATTTTGATTGACAAGAAGTGTGCAGACTTGGTCAGTTTATCGACGATGACCCATATGGAAGCAAGTCCACCCATCGTCTTCGGCAACTTGGTTATGAAGTCCATAGTGATCTGGTCCCACTTCCATTCTGGTATCTCCGGTTGCTGTAGAAGACTGGAGGGTTTCTGGTATTCGACCTTGACCTTTGCGCAAGTAAGGCATTTACTCACGAAGGTAGCAATATCTGCTTTCATGTTAGGCCACAAGTATAAATTTTTAAGATACAGATACATCTTATCTGAACCTGGGTGGACGGAATAACGAGTGTTGTGAGCCTCGTTCATGACCAAGTCTCTGAAACCACCGTGTTTCGGTGTCCAGATCCGATCCATGAGGTATAAGGCTCCGCCACCCTTGACTTCCAAGTTCTTATCCATTCCTCTCAGGGATTCACCTGCCACGTTTTCAGGTTTCAAAGCGTCGAGCTGAGCTTCCTTAATTTGCGTGGACAAGTGTGAATGGATAGTTAGAGTTAAAGATTTGACTCTACGACCAACATATTCTTTCCGACTTAGGGCGTCGGCTACTACATTGGCTTTACCCAGATGATAAGGAATTTCACACTCGTAATCACTGAGTAGCTCGACCCACCGTCGTTGTCTCATGTTGAGCTCTTTCTGGTCGAAAATGTGTTGTAGACTCTTGTGGTCTGTAAAGATCGTGCTTTTTGTACCATACTGGTAGTGTCTCCAGATCTTCAGAGCAAACACAACTGCTCCTAGCTCAAGATCATGGGTGGTGTAGTTAACCTCATGTGTCTTCAGCTGTCTTGAGGCATAGGCTATGACTTTACCTCGCTGCATCAGAACACATCCGAGTTCTTGATTTGATGCATCACAATAGACAACGAAGTCTTCTATCCCTTCGGGGAGGGATAGTATTGGTGCAGTGCACAAGGCTCGTTTGAGCGTTTGGAACGCTCTCTCCTGCTTCTCTTCCCATTCAAAAGCCACGCCCTTCTGGGTCAATGTTGTAAGAGGTTTCGCTATGTGGGAGAAGTTCTGAATGAACCTGCGATAGTAGCCAGCGAGACCTAGAAATTGACGAATTTCTATAGGTGTCTTCGGTGCTGACCAGTTCTCAATGGCCTTGATTTTGGAAGGGTCCACGTGTATTCCTTCTTCGCTAACAACATGGCCCAAGAATTCGACTCATCGGATCCAAAATTTGCACTTGGAGAACTTCCCATTGAGCTTCTCCATTCGCAATGTTTCTAAGACTCTACGGAGATGTCGAATATGTTCCTCCTTACTTTGAGAGTAGATAAGTATGTCATCAATGAAAACAATGATGAACTGATCCAGGCAAGGACAACACACCCTATTCATCAGATCCATGAATATTGCGGGTGCGTTAGTTAATCCGAACAGCATCACCACAAACTCGTAGTGTCCATAACGAGTTCGGAAGGCTGTCTTGGGAACATCCTCCTCTAACACTCGTAGTTGGTGATATCTGGATTGTAGATCTATCTGCGAGAAGTAGTTGGCTCCTTGAAGTTGATCAAATAAATCGTCAACGCGGGGCAAAGGATAACGATTTTTAATGGTAAGCTTGTTGAGTTCTCTATAGTCGATGCACATACGAAACGATCCATCCTTCTTCTTGAGGAACAAGACTGGTGCTCCCTATGGTGAGAAGCTTGGCCTAATGAATCCCTTCTTGAGAAGTTCGTTAAGCTGACTAGAAAGTTCCTGCATATCGGCCGGTGCCAGACGATAAGGAGATTTGGCTACAGGAGTAGCTCCTGGCACTAAGTCGATTCTGAGCTCGACTTGGCGTTATGGTGGTAATCCGGGAAGTTCTTCAGGGAAGATGTCGGGAAAATCGCGTACTTCTGGGATGTTCTGAATGTGTTTCATTTCTTGACTCCTATCAACGACGTGTGCGAGGAATGCATGATATTCCTTTCGCAAGTACTTCTGGGCTAGAATGCACGAAATGATGCGAAGGCTCGTACTAGGTTTGTCTCCATAGATAACTAAGGTTTCGTTGTTAGGAAGGTTAAGACGAACTGCTTTTTCAAAGCACATGATGTCGGCGCGAAGAAGACTCAACCAATCCATGCCGATGATAATGTCGAAACATTTAATTGGGACCGGCGTGAGGTCTATCTTGAAAGTATGGCCATCTAAAGTTAAAGTACAGCCTACGTATATGCAGTTAGTACTATCCGTTTTCCCGTTAGCCATTTCTACCGTGAATGAATTATCTAATTCACATGGTTTTTGTTTAAGCAGGTGTGCAAATTTATGACTTACGAAACTTTTCTCTGCTCCACTGTTGAAAAGTATGCAAGCATATGAGTTATCGAGGAGAAATGTACCAGTAACTATCGTAGGATCAGCTACCGCTTCCTCGTGGCCTAGGGCCATAACTTTTCCTACTCCTCCAGCCATCCCCGCTTTAGGGCAGTTCCTCTTGTAGTGGCCCACTTCGCCACAACCATAGCAAGTTTGGCCCATACCGGCATTAGGAACCTGGGTGACCTGAGCTGTTGGAGTCTTGCAAAAATGGGCTGTATGCCCCTGCCTGTTGCAGTTAGAGCACTGCATCTCCCTGCAAGGTCCGTGGTGGTGGAAGCTGCATTTGTTGCACTTCGGGAGAGTTCCAACATAAGTTTTTGCTAGTGAGGGGTTCGCAGGGACAATGAGAGTTACCGTGGTGGCATTGATTGCCACAAGTTGTTGTCTCTTGGAGGATTCTTACGAAGCCCCCCTTTTCCTCTTTTTCCACCCCTTCTTGTTGTTGTTGACCTTTTGTGGTACGGGTGCAGGGATTGTTGGGTTCTGAGGTTTCCTGTGATCTATGAGAGATTGTGCCAACTCCTTGGCACTATCAAAAGTGACAGGCTTGGAAGCTAACACACTTGATTGGATCTGGGGCGACAGTCCCCAGATATATCTCTCTATCTTCTTGCTCTCAAGAGCAACCATCTCAGAGCATAAAATTGCCAGATCACAGAACCTATTCATGTAGGTTGATATGTCGTATCAAACCATTTGTAGACGCCAGAGTTCCTACTCGACTTTTTGTATTTCACCTCAAGGACAATACTCTCTCATCAGCATGTCCTTCAAGTGTTCCCAGCTGATGGAATATGCCACCACTAGAGTCAGATACTTAACATGGCCGTTCCACCATGTTAGTGCTCTATCAGAGAAGGTACAAGCTGCAAACTTGACCTTGTTGCCCTCCTAGCAAGCACATATTTCAAAGACTGATTCCATCTTTTCAATCCATTGCCTTAACACCATAACCCCACTAGTTCCATTGAAGCTGCGGGGTTTGGCGTTCGTGAAGTCCTTGTAGGTGCATTCTCGGGGATGTCCATGGCTTTCGCCGTGGTTTGAGGGAGGTGCACCTTTTCCGATCCACTAGGGACAGGAGTGTTGATGGCTGACACGGCAGCTGCTACTGCTGCTGTGAAGGCTGCCTGGAACATAGTGGCATCGAAAGGAGAAGGTGGTTGAGGAGGTTGAGGTTGTGGTGGAGGTGGTATCGGTGTTTCGTTATTTGAGTTACGCCTGGGATTTCTGCGTGGTGGCATCTTTAACTATACGTTTAAAAGATGACAACATGGATAAGAATAAATGAATAATGAGTGTGTCTCATGGATTAACTCCCCATAGTCCAACAACATATTGAATAGTATAACTAAATGATGATGATAACATTTGGATAATAATTTCCATACGATTAGATATCTGTCAATAATATTGGGATTACAGATGTAACAAGTTCAGGAAAAATGGCCTAGAAGTAGGCCTTACATCAACCAAGATAGGAAAATTTTGACAAAACTATGACTAGATCAAGACCTAATGGTCTAAGATTTACAAAGATAGGAAATTATACCAAAGTTTTTACATAAACTAGGTTATATCCAAAAGATGAGTCGTCGAGATTCAATCGGCGATGAGAACTGCTAGCATGAGTTCTTGACCCTGATAGCAGACATTCCATGTCTCTCATCCGCCTGTCAGCTCTCACTTGCTGAGCTCGAAGTTCCCTAACTTCGACTTGAGTTTCACCAAGTTCCCTCCGCAGAGCTGCATTATGGACCAGCATCCTTTCATGAGTAGACTCTAGTTGGCGAATGCGGATGGTGTTAACGCCAGATTTGGCGTCAATCTCCAAGACTCGATTGATAGTTGATTGACCCAGTATCGTGTTCCTAGAACTACTACGAACCGTGATGGGTAGGACCCTATCAGCAGAACCTCCCTCAGTGAGGTTGTAGAAACTTCTGTCTCCGTTGTAGGGAATGGGTTGACCATGTTCCTGACTCCATCTATTCAAGTTAGTGGCCCACAGAGGTGTGGGTCCTTGAAATGCGGGACGGGGGTTCAGGTTTGTGTCTTGAGCAGCTGGGGGTAGGTTGTCGACTTCAGGCTCCGAGTCAGAACTATCGAAAAAACCCTTAGCATGGTGATCATCCAAAGGGATTAGGTGATCATCTTCTGGTTCTTCCTCTATCCATCCAGCGTTGCCTTGGTTTGGGAAGTACGGATCGCCATGTTGAAATCCAGCCATTAAAATCTACGCGAGAAAAGGGGTATAAGAAATAGATAAATAGACGAACTGATTAAGATAATTACAGTAAGACTAAATACCTCTATGGTATTACTTTATGGTTGTGTTGGTAAGTTTTTAGACTTGTTGCCAAATCACAACCATTCTTGGGCATATGCTAAACACTCCTTGGACCAGCATAGTTGATCAGGCTATGTCATTCCCAAGACTGACCATATATCCCCAGGCTTACTTGTGATATTCAACAATCGTAATACTTTTGTTCTTGTCATTGTGACAATGATTTTAGTATGAATGCAGGCATGTATTGTTACTTAAATATTTTATTATTTAGATGTATATACTCTTAGACAGAGTGTTTTAATCCCAATGTATTTATAGTTAGCATATCTTTTATGGGTTGATATACTATATTCACTATAAACAATGCTCTGATACCAATCTGTCACACCCCAAAACCAAGAATGGCGGAAACGTTCCGGGGTGGAGGATTTCATGTACAGTATCACAACAGTGCAAAGTAGTAAACAAGCAACAACATCATCCACTGCATTAAAAGTAAAGTTTTAATACATGTGTGTTCTTTCATTGTAGTAAGACAACAAAATATACAATCAAAATAAAAGACAAGTCTTGTATGTGCTCCGTCTTCTCAAAACCTAGCCATCATACCTGTCTACTGGTGACCTGCGAATACAAGTTATTTTGAAAGCGAGTATCAGCCTAAAGCTGGTGAATTCATAAGTATTTAAGTGTCATTGTCTTGTTTTGGAAAGCTGTTATTAATGCCATGCAAACCTTTAAATGAAACAGTTGATATAAGTATGAAAACCCTAGAAAATCCCTTATTTCCTACTAGTATGAAATGTAGTCTTCCTAGTATGAACTATAGTCTTCTACCAAGACCCGAATGTTTTGCTATAAAAATGATAGTTTTTCCTTCCTTTTTGACTATTACTAACAGTACTTAGTCTAACTCGTCGTTTATGTGAATGTATCACAAAATAAAGTAATAGGAATAATGTAATCATGTAATTGTTATCCTTTTGTATTAGGATTAACACGACATCGCGATTTGTGAAATGTATAACCTTTGAACATCCATAGATTGTTCAATTTTCCTCTGTAGCTACAGCTGGTTTAAGGAAGGGTTAGTCCCGTAAAGGTATACCTAGTATAAGTATTAACCGTAGGTATCCGTAGGTGGTCATTTACCTATGTAGCAAACAGTAGCCTAAAGGAATGGTTAGTCCCGTAAATGTACCCCTAGTATAAGTAATAACCATAGGCATCCGTAGATGTTCATCTACCACTGTTGCTAATAGGTGGGTTTCGGAATGGTTAGTCCCGTCTAGATATCCCGTTGAACTGGGATAGGCAGGACAATTTACACAGAAGGTACTAATAAATCATCCTAGTGAATCGAGATACAAGTATTCATGTAAGTGTCTACAGGTAAATGTATCTATGTAAAGGTACTCATGTAAGGTATTCATGTAAGCGTATCTATGTAGACGTATTCATATAACATGTAATGTATAGTATAGACTCATGAATGAACTGACTCAGATGTAATTCCTTGTAATAGGAATAATGTTTTGTATCTTCTAACTATCCTTATAATAGTTAAATGGAAGGTAATTGGTTGTCCAAGCAGATTTATACACCCTTTCTACACAAGAGTGTGGAAAACTGAATGAAGGATGAAAACTAGAACATCAATACATATATTAGAACATAAGTGTATAGATATAGTTTTGTTTAAGAAGGTAAAAATGGGTTTGTAAGACATCTACGAGTTGTAAACAATAATTAACAATGACTTGATGTCATTTTAATAAACATTTCAAACGTAATACTTTTGCTATCAAGGTATTTTTAAGATATAAAACCATTTCATGCATCATATTTTGTAGTATGTGAAATCTGCTAAATGAAAACATAGTTATAAATACATATGATTGATTTAATAACATGTTGTTTTCTACTTATATTCCCCCCCTCCCCCCATTAAAGCATTTAAAATCTTTTAAAACATTGATTAAGGGGTATAAACTCACCAGAAGATGGTGGTTTGGATGAATTGAACGGTGTAGGATTGTTAGGTGTCAAGTGAGGACTTGTACACACACTATGATCCGAATGAACATATAATCACACATATATGCACCCAATTAGTCTTAAACTACTAATTGAAAATGTTAAGACATCCTATAACATGATAAACACTTTATATAAGTGTTATAAGCCCTAAGGATTTCATCTAAGTGGTTGTGGGACAAGGCTAATGGGTTTAGGGTTCCAAAGGACCCTATACATGAGTTTACTCTCCAATAAACCTCACACAAGGAGTTTACGGTCGTAAACTCTTGAGCTTACGGCCGTAATTTCCTAAGCTTCATGACATTTGGTGTTTTGAAGTTCTAAATGATCCCTAGAAGCATTCCTACTTGGTGTTTTAATCCTTGGAAGAGTTTAGGGCTTAAATACACTCCTTTGAGGAGTTCACGACCCTGGGACCATTTGCCTTAGAGATTATGACCGTAATCTCTCACGGGGATGGGTTTTTGATGTTTTAAAATGCTTAATTTAACTAGGAGTAAATCTAGGTAATTGTCCAAGGCTGAAGGAGTGAATAAGGCACTCTTTGGCCCTTGAGTTTGGAGTTCATGGTCCAAGAACTTCTTGGGCCGTGAACACGTTACTTTTGGTGTTCATGGATGATTTCTAGTCTTTTAAACACTAACATACAAGTCTAAGGTCGTTACTTATCAAGGGGAAAGGACTAGGCATCAATTTACCCTCATAAAAGAGTTTACTCCCTAAGGTGTTCTTGGGCGGTAAACTCTCGAATCTAGCTGTTTCGTTATGAACTCTATGTTATTAAGCACATTATAAGCCATATAATACAACTAGAGAGAGGTACTCACGATTTGGGATGAAAACTCGAAGATCCGTGAGAGAGAATATGGCTTTTCTCTAGTTGGAAATGTAACTAATGAATGAATATGGCTCAAAATTCTATATATAGTCCTGGGATTTTTGGTAGAAAATATTTTATTCACGAAATGAACTCTAATATAATAGAGTTTTGAAATAACAGAGTTGCATAAAACCCTAGTGCATCCACTCTCCTGATATCTCTTTAAGTGTAAACCCTGAAATACTCAAACTTATACGAAAAAGTCTGAAAATTTACTGCGACTGTTCTAACTTCTATTGACTTGATAATGTTCGTACAGAATGGAAATTTTGGGTTGTCACACCGCCTGTCTGGATGAAGCCCTAATTTTAAGGGTTTTCATCCTATTTAAACACACTTATACGCCCCCAACCTGTCCTCCATCACTCTCAGAGCATCCTTTACCGAACCCTAGCCCTTTAAAGAGTGTGTGAGTGATTGTTACCTTGTGAAGGAACTTTTGGAGAAAGTAGAAGAAGGAGAAGGTTGAACAGTTCAAGGAAGAGGAAGTGGATCTAGAACACACTCATTTGTGGTCATCTTTTCTGGTAATGAAGTCTCCATCTAGCTTATTAATCTAGTAGATCTTGTTTGTCTTCAAATTGTTGCTTTTAAGCCCAAAAACCCCAAATCCTTTGTGATAAAGCTTTATGATCGGGTTATACTTCAGATATGGACCCTCATCGCATTCTGGAAGTGTAAAGTTTCGGTTGTAGTCATGATTGAGGTCCCTCTTGAGTTTAGAACCTCATTAAGAGCCTAGATTTGGCATTTGAAGCCTTTAAAGCCATGCATGCACGTAAAGTTGCAACTTTACATGATAAGCATGCCCTAGAAGCTTAGATTTGTGATTTGGAGTTGTTGCATGGCTCAAATCAAGTTTGTATGGAAAAAGGACTGAATGGACTCGGCGAGTCACAAGGTTGACTCAGCGAGACATATGAAGGTAGTCGTGGACTCGACGAGTTGGATGAGCAACTCGGCGAGTCCGATGAAGATTGCCTTCGACTCGACGAGTTGTTTATACAACTTGGGGAGTCGGATGAGTTTTCCCGAGTAAAGTAGTGTTTGAGTGAAATAGCTTCATTCCTTTTTAGTTACACGTAAAGTTAGCAACTTTAGGTGTTCGGATGGTCCCAGGAGCTTAGATCTACGAGTTAGATGCTCTGGAAATGATTGGGATCGATTGTATGAAATCTGCATGCTAGGACTCGGCAAGTTGTTCTTCGTACTCGAAGAGTCGAGTCGTGAGTCCCCCGTATTTCTTCGTTAGTGAGTTCAGGATGAATCAGTGAGCGGGGAAGGGGACTCGATGAGTTAAAGTCAGAGTTAGTAATGGAAGGACTCGGCGAGTCTGCGCCCTGACTCGACGAGCCCGGTCAACTGGAAGTTGACCTTGACGATGGAGTTGACTTTGACCAGGGGTAAAACATTTATTTTACCCTGAGGGCCTTTATGAGTACCTGATATAGTGTTTTTGGGATTTGTAGCCAGGAAGTTTCGGAGCCAACATTACGAGGTGAGTCTCCTTCCAGTAGGAATGAGTCTATGGCCACAATGCCGGACCGTTTAGTTAGCAGTAGTTCCGGACCTTGGTCTGATGCAGTAGTTAGATTGCTTGATATCTTTGTGATTCAAGCATGTTTTGTTATTATGTGTTCCGGACCCTGGTCCGATGCACTATGCAATATATGTGTTCATGCTAGTTGATATGTTTATGCTATGTTATGTTCAGTTAGTTCCAGACTTCGGTCCGATGCAGTTTCCGGAGTGCGGTCCGATGCAGGGGACATGGTCCCAGTTATTCCCGGACTCCGGTCCGATGCAGTTACTTCCGGACTTCGGTCCAATGCAAGGGATAAGGTCCCAGTTAGTTTCAGACTTCGGTTCGATGCAGTTTCCGGGCTTCGGTCCGATGCAGAGGGTAAGGCCCTGGTTAGTTTCCCGACTTCGGTCTGATGCAGCTTCCGGACTTTGGTCTGATGCAGTGGGCAAGGCCCAGTATGTGGTTTACATGCTATTATGGTATGTGCCAGTTTGGGGGAGCTCACTAAGCTTTGTGCTTACAGTTTCTATTTTGGTTTCAGGTACTTCCGCAAGCAAAGGGAAGAGCTTGGGATGATGACATTGCACACACCACAGTTTCAACTTTTGTCCTGGGAGTTTATTTCAGATACCATGTTCTGTTGATACAGTTCTTTTGTCATGACACATCCATTATAACTTTTTGTGGTTTATGACATATGATTTCATGATATATTATAAATGGTTGATATCTTTAGTAGTATTTAAACAAAAAATTTTGGGTCGTATTTTCGGTCGTTACAAGTTGGTATCAGAGCCTTGGTTTGAGGAATTCGGACATGCTTTCGAGTGTGTCTGAACTCAAACTAAGGAAATGGTGAAAGATTTTTGAAAGAGAAACATATTCAAAAAGAATTTATGAAAAAGAACTTAGAAAGAGAAAGAGTTTTCTTAAAAGGGGGTGTGGTGCATGCGATCAGCCGAGCTCAAGTAAGTACTCCCAAATTACCCACACAAATTTACATTACGATTATCTGTTTCAGTTTCAGTAGAACAACATGCTAGAATAGGACTAAAGATCTAGGGAGATGCCTTATGTGCCTGCTGTATGTGTTCTGCTTTATGAGAATTGTATGCTAGTATTGAGTAGACAACAGTAGGATAGCTTTTTTAGGTTATACCTGATAGTATGACCTTAGCATTGTATGCTAGTACAGTTTCTGGCTACGAGAATAGAGTTGTTTGATTAGTTCCTGTGTCTGAATGTTGCTTGCTTTGTGCTTTGTGGGTCTCCGGTTGATGGGAGTTAGCCATTAGGTGAGTACGTCACATCACATGTGATTAGGGTTGGATAATATCATAGTGTTGGATTTGGCCCTACTGTGCAACTCTTGTTTGAGTCCAACCGTTGTAGGAATGAGTCTTTTACTCGAAGGATTATCTGAGCCTAGTCACATGTTGTGGTATTAAGGTGATGACTAATTGGCATTTCAAGGAGCCCTTCAGCAGCTGAGGACTGGTTTTTGGTTGAGTCAGAGATTTCCCTAGGGCAAGCCTAGGATGAGAGTAGCACGGATCAGTAACAGTAGCAGTGACTTGGTGGAGTCAAGGCAGTTCTTGAGGAAAGTACGGATTGATGTGGAAGGTATTAGGGGCCCATACTACTAGAAGCAGAGGATCTGTACTTGAATCGAGGAAGGCCAAGGCGAGACCAGGAAACTTGTAATAATAGTGATCCCTTGAGATATATCAGTGTTTCTAACGTGTAATGTGATGTGTTTTCAGAATGGTGGTTTTACGGCCTAGACCAGCATGCGGCAGTTCAGGTGCCGGGGAAGGATCAGGATCAGGCTCGGGGGCCGAGCAGCTGGATGAGCAGACTAGGGAGTTTTTCACTTTAGAGGTTACCCGTATGATACTCGAGCTGACTCGTATGATCTTCGGTTCGATCAAGGAGGGTATTTTGGAGTTTATGGATGAGAAGTTGAGCACATTTCGTGCTGAGATGGCGACTATCATGGGGTCGCACACACTCACCTTCAAGGAGTTCCGGGCTTGTGGAGCTCCAGACTACCATGGGGCGCGGGACCTCATTGCGAGTACTATGTGGTTGGCAGATGTTGCCAACGCATTCCGCACCAGCAGATGTCCTGAGGGGAACAAGGTCAGATTAGCATCCTGTCTTCTGAAGGATAAGGCACGTGATTGGTGGTAGGAGGTTGGGCGTGGTATCGGGGATGACACAACACTTGATGCTATGACTTGGGCAGATTTTTCCACCAGGTTCAAAGCCGAGTTTGCACCGGTCATTGAGGTGCAGCAGTTAGCCAGGGAGTTTCAGGACCTTACTCAGACTACAGAGTCAGTGGCGTAGATTACCGCCAAGTTCAGGGAGAGGGCTCTTCTTGTTCCTCAGTACGCAGCTGATGAGGAAATGAAGAAGGCCCGTTATCATGAGATGCTGCAGAGTGATATCCGCCAGTTTGTGATCCAATCCAGCTGTGAGACGCTGGATGATATGATTGCGAGGGCGAAAGAGAGAGAGAGAGCAAGAGAGAGAGAGAGAGAGAGAGAGAGAGAGAGAAAGAGATTGATCTTGAGATGGACAAAAAGAGGAAGCTGGAGGTGGCTTCAGGAACAGGGAGCTCGGGCAAGAAGCACAAGGTTTCCGATCATAGTTCCAGAGGTCAGCAGAGCCATAGTCGGTGTAGCAAATGTGGGAGATTGCACGATGGGGTGTGCAAGGAAGGGAGTTCCGGCTGCTACAAGTGCGGTCGGACGGGGCATATGAGCAGAGATTGTACAGCTTCTACCACTGCCACCGCAACATCAGATCTGATTTGCTTCCATTGCAATCAGAGGGGACATAAAAAAGTCCCAGTGCCTGAGCTTAGCTGCAGCGGGGAAGGTGTCAGCACCTGCCCCTGCTACATTGTGGTTTCAGACGGTCGTCAGGGCCGGGCTGAGGCGCCAGTGGCAAAGACTAGAGCTTTTCAGATGACAGCAGAGGAGGTGCGAGCGACTCCTGACGTGATGACGGGTATGTATTTTCCTTTGATCTCTACATTTATTATTGATTCTTTCTAATGTTATATGTTTGCGTATAGGGTCGTTCTTAGTAAACGACATTTCAGCAACATTATTATTTGATTCGGGGGCTACCATATCGTTTGTCTCTCTTGCACTTATCAAGAGGTTTAGTAGAGCTCCAGGGGAGCTGGATTGTCCACTTGAGATGGAGATAGCCAATGATAGGACCGTCAGGGTCGCGAGAGTGCATAAGGCATGCTCGATGCAGTTATTCGATGAGCAGTTTTCGGTAGACCTGGTCCCTATTCACTTGCGAGGGAACAAGGTCATAGTAGGCATGGATTAGTTAAGCCCCAATGGGGCGGTGATTGATTAGGAGTTGCAGCTAGTTAGGGTTCGCACTCCCAGTGCGGGAGAGTTAGTGATTTAGGGCGAGAGGCCACAGCGTTGATCGATTCTTTGTTCAGCAGCGAGAGCGAGGCACTACTTCTAGCAGGGTTGAACAGGTTATATCGCGTATGTAATGGACACCCGGGATAAGGGTAAGACGACATTAGATGATGTAGCAGTGGTGCGAGAGTATCCGGACGTATTCCCAAAGGAATTGTCTGGGATACCTCTAGAGAGAAGGTTGACTTCAGGATTGATCTGGTTCCTGCTGCGGCTCCGATAGCCAAGGCACCTAATTTGTAACAGCCCGAAATCTCAGGTATTGTTAATTATGTTTTTGGGGTGAGTTGAGAGGAGACTCGGCGAGTTGGAGCCTAGACTCGCCGAGTAGGATCGCAGACCTAGTCGCGGGTCCGCGACTGGACTCGACGAGTCCAGATGTGGACTCGGCGAGTCGACGCTGTTCAGCAGAAACCCTAACCGTTCAGTTTGAATCGTATATAACGCCTCTTAGGCCGTCATTTTCCGTCTTTTGATCGATTGAAAGGAACCCTAATCGTTGTGGACGTCTAGAGCAGGAGAGAAAGCTATTGGAACTTGGAGGAACTTGTTAGACAAGAAGAAGAAGAAATTGGCCAAAGGAGTATCAAGGAGGGTCGAGTCCTGAGGTTTGGGGGACACAGAGAGAACGTTCTCAGGTAATACTCGGATCAATTCTGTTAGTTAATGTGTTTATGAATCTAGGGTTTATGAAAAACCCATTTAGTGATTAGATGGGTTATTATGTTATTACCCAGATGTTATACCCACAGTAATGAAATGTTTAGAAGTCCAGAGAGTCCCATGGTTGTATATCTTGGGACCATACGTAATTCAGGAAGCAGTTACTCGTCTGCATGGCATGGACTCGCCGAGTTGTTCTTCAGACTCGGCGAGTAGCTTGAAGATTTACTGGGACTCGCCGAGTTGTTCTTCAGGCTCGGCGAGTGGAGTCGGGGTGGCCCCGTGATTCTTTCAAGGGTAACTCGTCGGGTCGAGGAGGGTACTCGACGAGTAGATAAGGAATCTCAGAAAGTTGGAAGACGTCTAGACTCGCCGAGTCGCCATGGTACTCGCCGAGTCCGGTCGAGCTGACCGTTGACCGTTGACCAGAGTTGACCTAAGTCTGACTTCTTAGGGATAGTCACCCTTAGAAGTTATAAGTGTTAATGAGATATGTGATGTTATAGGAAGGTTGTAGCTCGTCGGATTGTGCACGAGTGATTTCAGGAGTTGCTAGCTTTCAGCACTTACGAGGTGAGTCTTCTCACTATACTGTACCCGGAAGGGTTTGACTGTGTGACCGGAAGGTCAGATATGATATGTGATATGTATGCTATATGTGGTAAGTGAATTGTTATATGTGCTATGTATGATATGTGGGCCGGAAGGCGATTATGTTATGGGCCGGAAGGCGTTGTAATGAGGACCGGAAGGTCAGGGCCTGGAAAGGCGTATGTGTGTAAGTGTATATTGGGGAACTCACTAAGCATTTATGCTTACAGTTGTTGTGCATGTATTTCAGGTACTAGCGAGGACCGTGGGAAGGCGCCGGCATGATCGATACACACTGAAGATTGTCTTTATGATCTTGGGATTTTGAATAATTGTATTTGACAGAATAATTAAACTATTTATGCCTTGTTTAAAATGGAAACAATATGTTTTTAAAAAAATGAAAAATTTGTTGGAAAATTTGAGTTGTTACAATTGGTATCAGAGCCTTGGTTTGAGGGATTCGGGTGCACCTTAGGGGGTAACTGAACTCAAACCGAGGATTTGAGGAAGCTTTTCAAATAAAGGCATAAACTTTTGTAAATGGTTTTGTGGTAAGCAAGAAAGAAGCAGTGTGTACGATCAGTCAGCGCCCGAACGGTAAAGATCCCCAAAATACCTTACAATATTATATGATATGAATTGTTATGCATGCTAGAAGACTAGGTATTCATGATAGGACTAGAGTGGCCTGATTTGTGATGCCTTAGTCTAGGGAAGTTGCCTATATGAGATGCTTTGCTAGTATGCGGGTAGATAGAACGTATCAGAAGTAGAGTACTCACTATCCGGAGTTTGGGGAGGAGGACTTGGGATGAACATTGATGCGGTGTGGTCGGTAGTATTGGGCCCGTACTACCGAGGACACCGGGTCAGTGGGAGGCCCAAGTAAGAATCCCTGGATATCTGGGACTGAGTAGGGTTGCGTATCGAGTACGATTATACTCGGTAGAATCTCTGATAGTTTTATGTTGTATTTCAGAGATATCATGGTTAGACCGCGTCACGGAGCAAGTACGAGCGGTGTGAGTGACGAGGATATTCGTCAGATGATCCACGAGGAGGTGGCGGCGGCGATCCGGGCTGAGATCCCGGAGATGTTTGGGTCTATCAAGACCACCCTGATGGAGACGTTCGACGAGCGGTACGTCGCATTGACTGAGGCTGCAACCGCTGCAGCTACCGCAGCTGTGGCCGCTGCTAGGCCACAGGGGGGTGATTCATTGCTGTTCCGAGAGTTCAGCAACACGAAGCCACCAGAGTTCGATGGGACGCAGGATCCGATTGCTGCGATGAGGTGGATCGCAGATATAGAGGGGTGCTTCTACACTTGTTCATGCCCGGAGCACCTGAGGGTACGGTTCGCTTTGAACCAGCTCCGTCTGGGAGCAAAGGACTGGTGGAAGTTCGTGACGGCGAACTTCACTTTGGCAGAGACTGCGGCAGTGACATGGGAGGGGTTCACTACCATGTTCAGGGAGGAGTACGTTCCCCCGGTGGAGCGGGAACGATTGGTTCAGGAGTTCTTAACCCTCAAGCAGGGTACTGATTCGGTGGCGGCGATCACGCGGAAGTTCCATGAGAGGGCGATGTTTTGCCCCGAGCTGGTGGCCACAGAGCAGGCTCGGATGAGCCGGTACTTGGGTGTTCTGAGGAGGGAGATCCGGGAGTTTGTGTCAAACTCCACTTATCATACTTTTACTGAGCTTCAGGCGAATGCCAGGAAGCGTGAGATCGAGTTAGAGACTCAGGCCAGGGAGGAGGCCGAGTCTCAGCAGGCAGACCGGCGGCCGGCTCAGTCTCAGCCGACAGCCAAGCGGATCAAGTCCGCCGATTCGAGGACGGGAGGTTCGAAGAACCGCACTTGCGTAAAGTGCGGCAAGGGTCACGATGGGGCGTGTCGAGCCGGTGCCTGCTACAAGTGCGGCAAGGAGGGGCACATTGCTAGGGAGTGCCCCAAGGGGTTTATGGTTTGCTTCCATTGCAACCAGACCGGCCATCGAAAGGCCGAGTGTCCGCAGCTTCGTCAGGGATCTGCACCTGTTGCCAGGACTACTGAGACTCGACCGGTGAAGGTCGAGGCCCCGAGGGCTCGTGGGAGAGCCTTTCAGCTGACTGCGGAGGAGGTCCGCGCTGCGCCCGATGTTGTGGCAGGTATGTTGTAATTCGTGTAATTATTTTAATGTCGATATGTTATGCTTATGTTATTATGCGCGTAGGTACTTTCCTTGTGAACTCTGTGCCTGCTTTAGTGTTATTTGACTCGGGTGCGAGTAGGTCCTTTGTGTCCTTAGCCTTTAGTCAGCAGATCGGCGTTAGTCGTGAGTCGTTGAGACGACTTTTGCGAGTTTCTATAGCTGACGAGAAAGTGATTCGTGCTACGGAGGTTCTTCGGGGATGTGTACTAGAGATTTTCGGGGTTGAATTCCCGATTGACCTGATTCCTATTGCGATGGGGGATGTTTGTGTTATCGTGGGCATGGACTGGTTGAGCCGATTCGGCGCTGTCATCGACTGCGAGCGTCAGTTGGTGACCATACGAGACCATAGTGGGGGAGTTCTTTCGGTGTACGGTGAGGGTACCCGTTCAGGATCAGCTTTTTGTTCGGCCGCTAGGGCGAGGCAGTGTCTACAGCAGGGCTGTAAGGGTTTTGTGGCGTATGTGATGGATACGCGGGAGGTTTCCGAGAGACCGAAGTCAGTTAAGGAGGTCCCTGTGGTGCGTGAGTTTTCAGATGTTTTTCCCGAGGAACTGCCGGGAGTACCTCCTGTGAGGCAAGTAGAGTTTGGTATCGATCTGGTTCCGGGGGCCGCGCCTATTGCTAAAGTGCCCTATCGTCTTGCACCTCCAGAGATGCAAGAGTTGTCCTCGCAACTTCAGGAGTTGCTGGGAAAGGGATTCATTCGGCCGAGCAGCTCGCCATGGGGAGCACCTATTCTGTTCGTCAAGAAGAAGGATGGTTCACACCGGATGTGCATTGATTACCGGGAGTTGAACAAGCTAACGGTCAAGAACCGTTACCCGTTGCCGAGGATCGATGATTTATTCGATCAGTTGCAGGGAGCATCTTGGTTTTCCAAGATCGATCTGAGATCAGGATACCATCAGGTGAGGGTACGAGAAGACGACGTCCAGAAGACAGCGTTTAGGACGCGATATGGGCATTATGAGTTTGTGGTGATGCCTTTTGGACTCACCAATGCCCCGGCTGTGTTCATGGATCTCATGAACAGGGTATGCAGGCCGATGTTGGATCGGTCAGTGATTGTATTTATCGACGACATTCTGGTGTATTCGAGATCTAGAGAGCAGCATGAGGAGCATTTGAGGGAGGTCCTTGAGGTATTGAGGTCGGAGAAGCTTTATGCAAAGTTCTCCAAATGTGACTTCTGGTTGCGGGAGGTCCAGTTTCTAGGACATGTGGTTAATCAGAAAGGGATATTAGTCGATCCGGCCAAGGTTGAGGCGGTGATGAGTTGGGAGGTGCCGAAGTCACCCTCTGAGATCAGGAGTTTCCTTGGGTTGGTAGGGTATTATCGGAGATTTATCAAGGATTTCTCCAAGATCGCAGTGCCACTCACCAGATTGACCCGGAAGGGTGTTGCATTCTCATGGGGGCCCGAGCAGTAGACCTCCTTTGAGACACTTCGCCAGAGATTGTGCGAAGCCCCGGTATTAGCTCTCCCAGAAGGGATGGAAGATTTCGTGGTATATTGCGACGCATCGATTTCGGGATTGGGTGCAGTGTTGATGCAGAGGGGTCATGTGATAGCTTATGCGTCGAGGTAGCTGAAGCCTCATGAGGCGAGATATCCCACGCATGATTTGGAGTTGGGGGCAGTAGTGTTCGCTCTCAAAATTTGGCGTCACTACTTGTATGGGGTTCGATGTACGATATACACGGACCATAAGAGTTTGAAATATTTGATGGATCAACCCAACCTAAATATGCGTCAGAGGAGATGGTTGGATGTGGTCAAGGATTATGATTGTGAGATCCTGTACCACCCAGGCAAGGCTAATGTGGTAGCCGATGCATTGAGCCGCAGGGCGGAGAGCACTCCATTGCGAGATGTATGCTTGAGACTGACTGTGATGACTCCAGTATTGGACGCTATTCGTGGAGCCCAGGCAGAGGCTGTGCGACCAGAAATGCGGAGGAAAGAGCGGGTCGTGGGGTTAATCTCAGAGTTTGTCAAGGATAGTCGAGGCCTTATGACGTTTCAGGGTCGGATTTGGGTACCATTCGTGGGCGGTACGCGTATTACGTTGATGGAAGAGGCTCATAGATCTAAATTCTCGATCCATCCCGGTGCTACAAAGATGTATTTGGATTTAAGGAAGGAATATTGGTGGCCCTGTATGAAGAGGGACGTAGCATGGTTCGTTGAGAGGTGCTTGACCTGCCGTAGGGTTAAGGCCGAACACCAGAGACCGCATGGCAAGTTGCAGCCATTGGAGATCCCCGAGTGGAAGTGGGAACAGATCACTATGGATTTTATCACCAAATTGCCAAGGACTGCTAGGGGAGTTGACGCAATTTGGGTGATTGTGGATAGGTTGACGAAGAGTGCACACTTTCTTGCCATCAGTGAGAGTTCTTCAGCGGAAAAGTTGGCGGAGATATACGTGAAAGAGGTGGTGTCTCGGCACGGGGTGCCGATCTCGATTGTGTCAGACCGCGATGTGCGCTTCACTTCCAGGTTCTGGAAGAAATTCCATGAGGAGCTGGGTACTAAATTGCATTTTAGTACCGCATACCATCCCCAGACAGACGGTCAGAGCGAACGGACGATTCAGACGCTGGAGGACATGCTCCGAGCGTGTGTGTTAGACTTCGGGGGTAGTTGGGATGCGTATTTACCGTTGGCAGAGTTCTCCTACAACAACAGCCATCATTCGAGCATTGGTATGCCACCTTTCGAGCTGTTGTATGGTAGGAGGTGTCGGACCCCCATTTGCTGGGGAGAGGTGGGACAGAGAGTGATGGGCAGCACGGAGATCGTGCTCCAGACTACAGAGCAGATTCAGCAAGTGAGACAAAGGTTATTGACGGCCTAGAGCCGACAGAAGAGTTATGCAGACAGGCGCCGATCCGAGCTTGAATTTCAGGTCGGCGACTTCGTTCTCCTGAAGGTCTCTCCTTGGAAAGGAGTGATTCGGTTCAGGAAGAGAGGCAAGTTGGGGCCCCGGTATATTGGGCCATTTCGTGTGATTGCAAGGATAGGTCGGGTAGCCTATCGGTTGGAGTTACCAGCGGAGTTGGGTCAGATCCATGACACTTTTCATGTGTCGCAGTTGAGGAAGTGCATAGCCGATGAGTCGGCAGTGGTTCCATTGGAGGATATTCAGGTGGATGCGAGCCTGAATTACGCGGAGAGACCAGTGGCGATCAGGGATCGGAAGATCAAGGTTCTGAGGAACAAGGAAGTACCTCTGGTGTTGGTTCAATGGCAACACCGTAGGGGATCGGTAATGACTTGGGAGCCGGAACGTGAGATGCGGGAGCAGCATCCGGAACTATTTGTAGAATGAGACTTCGAGGGCGAAGTCTAACCCAAGTGGGGGAGAGTTGTAACAGCCCGAAATCTCAGGTATTGTTAATTATGTTTTTGGGGTGAGTTGAGAGGAGACTCGGCGAGTTGGAGCCTAGACTCGCCGAGTAGGATCGCAGACCTAGTCGCGGGTCCGCGACTGGACTCGACGAGTCCAGATGTGGACTCGGCGAGTCGACGCTGTTCAGCAGAAACCCTAACCGTTCAGTTTGAATCGTATATAACGCCTCTTAGGCCGTCATTTTCCGTCTTTTGATCGATTGAAAGGAACCCTAATCGTTGTGGACGTCTAGAGCAGGAGAGAAAGCTATTGGAACTTGGAGGAACTTGTTAGACAAGAAGAAGAAGAAATTGGCCAAAGGAGTATCAAGGAGGGTCGAGTCCTGAGGTTTGGGGGACACAGAGAGAACGTTCTCAGGTAATACTCGGATCAATTCTGTTAGTTAATGTGTTTATGAATCTAGGGTTTATGAAAAACCCATTTAGTGATTAGATGGGTTATTATGTTATTACCCAGATGTTATACCCACAGTAATGAAATGTTTAGAAGTCCAGAGAGTCCCATGGTTGTATATCTTGGGACCATACGTAATTCAGGAAGCAGTTACTCGTCTGCATGGCATGGACTCGCCGAGTTGTTCTTCAGACTCGGCGAGTAGCTTGAAGATTTACTGGGACTCGCCGAGTTGTTCTTCAGGCTCGGCGAGTGGAGTCGGGGTGGCCCCGCGATTCTTTCAAGGGTAACTCGTCGGGTCGAGGAGGGTACTCGACGAGTAGATAAGGAATCTCAGAAAGTTGGAAGACGTCTAGACTCGCCGAGTCGCCATGGTACTCGCCGAGTCCGGTCGAGCTGACCGTTGACCGTTGACCAGAGTTGACCTAAGTCTGACTTCTTAGGGATAGTCACCCTTAGAAGTTATAAGTGTTAATGAGATATGTGATGTTATAGGAAGGTTGTAGCTCGTCGGATTGTGCACGAGTGATTTCAGGAGTTGCTAGCTTTCAGCACTTACGAGGTGAGTCTTCTCACTATACTGTACCCGGAAGGGTTTGACTGTGTGACCGGAAGGTCAGATATGATATGTGATATGTATGCTATATGTGGTAAGTGAATTGTTATATGTGCTATGTATGATATGTGGGCCGGAAGGCGATTATGTTATGGGCCGGAAGGCGTTGTAATGAGGACCGGAAGGTCAGGGCCTGGAAAGGCGTATGTGTGTAAGTGTATATTGGGGAACTCACTAAGCATTTATGCTTACAGTTGTTGTGCATGTATTTCAGGTACTAGCGAGGACCGTGGGAAGGCGCCGGCATGATCGATACACACTGAAGATTGTCTTTATGATCTTGGGATTTTGAATAATTGTATTTGACAGAATAATTAAACTATTTATGCCTTGTTTAAAATGGAAACAATATGTTTTTAAAAAAATGAAAAATTTGTTGGAAAATTTGAGTTGTTACATAATTGGTTGGCTCCTCCAGAGATGCATGAGTTGTCTATGCGGCTGCAGGAGCTGCTAGACAAAGGTTTCATCAGACCGAGTAGTTCACCATGGGGAGTGCCGATCCTGTTTGTGAAGAAAAAGGATGGGCCGCACCGTATGTGCATAGACTACCGAGAGTTGAACAAGGTAACGGTGAAGAACCGTTACCCACTCCTGAGGATAGATGACTTGTTCGATCAGCTTCAGGGAACATCTTGGTTTTCCAAGATGGATCTGCTCTTTGGTTATCATCAGATGCGGGTCAACAGTGAGGATGCTCAGAAGACAGCTTTTAGGACTCGTTATGGTCATTATGTGTTTGTGGTGATGCCGTTTGGACTCACCAACGCTCCACCCGCATTCATGAATCTCATGAACCGCGTATGCAGGACGATGTTGGATCGGTCTGTGATAGTACTCATCGATGACATCTTGGTTTATTCCAAGACCCAGGAGCAGCACGAGGAGCACCTAAGAGAGGTGCTAGAGATAGTGAGGAGGGAGAGACTTTTTGCGAAGTTCTCCAAGTGCGAGTTCTGGTTGTGCGAGGTGCAGTTCCTTGGCCACCTCGTCAACCAGAAGGGTATTCTAGTGGATCCGGCCAAGATCGAGGCCGTGATGCAGTGGGAGGTCCCGAGGTCTCCATCTGAGATTTGGAGCTTCCTAGGATTGGCAGGGTACTATAGGAGATTCATCCAGGATTTTTCCAAGATAGCAATTCCACTCACCCGATTAACCAAGAAGTCGGTGGTGTTTCGTTGGGGGCCTGATCAGCAGGCGGCATTCGAGACTCTCAGACAGCGATAGTGCGAGGCACCGATTCTGACCTTGCCGGAGGGAGTGGATGATTTTGTAGTCTACTGTGATGCCTCGATCACAGGTATGGGAGCAGTGTTGATGCAGCGGGGGCGTGTGATAGCTTACGCTTCTAGACAGTTGAAGCCTCACAAGGCTAACTATCCAACGCATGATTTGGAGTTGGGGGCAGTGGTGTTCGCCTTCATGATTTGGAGACACTACCTCTATGGGGTCCGTTGTACCATCTACATGGATCCCAAGAGTCCGAGATACCTCATGGACCAGCAGAATCTTAACATGAGGCAGCGTCGGTGGTTAGATGTGGTGAAGGATTACGATTATGAGATCGTTTATCACCCGGGGAAGCCCAATGTAGTGGCCGACTCCCTGAGCCGCAAAGAGGAAGCACCCCGATCAGGGATATATGCCTAAGGATGACAGTGATTACTCCATTGTTGGAGTAGATCAAGGAGGCACAGGTCGAGGGCCTCAATGAGGAGGGAAGAAGTGTGAGAGGATCGTGGGACGAGTAACTTCCTTTGATTATGACAGTCGGGGATTGTTGACCCTTCATGGGAGGGTTTGGGTACCGTACTGGGGCGGAGTACGACAGGTGTTGATGGACGAGCCCATAAGTCTCGATTTTCCATTCACCCAGGGGCGACGAAGATGTACAAAGATCTTTGACCTGACTATTGGTGGCCCTGCATGAAGCGGGATGTCGCCTGGTATGTGGCAGTTTGGGGGAGCTCACTAAGCTTTGTGCTTACAGTTTCAGTTTTGGTTTCAGGTACTTCGGCAAGCAAAAGGAAGAGCTCGGGATGATGGCATTGCACATACTACAGTTTCAGCTTTTGTATTGGGAGTTTATTTCAGATACCATGTTATGTTGATAAAGTTCTTTTGTCATAACACATCCATTATAACTTTTTGGGATTTATGACGTACGATTTCATGATATATTATAAATGGTTGATATCTTTAGTAGTATTTAAACAAAAACTTTTGGTTCGTATTTTCGGTCGTTACAAGTTGGTATTAGAGAGATGCCTGACATGAAGGAAGGTCAAGGCAGAGCACCAGAGACCCCACGACAAGATGCAGCCGTTAGACATTCCAGTATGGAAATGGGAGGACATTACCATAGATTTTATCACAAAGCTTCCCATGACCGCGCAGGGAGTGGATTCGATTTGGGTCATATTGGATCGACTGACCAAGAGCGTGCACTTTATACCGATCCAGGAGAGCATATTGGTTGAGAAACTAGCCGACATCTATGTGCGCGAGGTAGTGGCACGAAACAGAGTACCTGTTTCGGTATTTTCAGACCGAGACGTCTGTTTTACTTCCAGATTTTGGAAGCGCTGTCATGGTGAGATGGGGACTCGTCTTCATTTCAGTACCGCTTTCCACCCCCAGACGGACGGGCAGAGCGAGAGGGCTATTCAGACTCTCGAGGACATGCTTCGGGCATGTGTCTTAGATTTTGGTGGCAGTTAGGATACGTATCTTCGATTAGTGGAATTTTCGTATAACTGTTGGATTAATGTCTAAGTCCATAACTATAATTGGTAAGACTTGACCCGACCCGGCATGGTCCATTTGGGTTGCATACCATCATGCACTTGGATGAGAGAAATAAGACACTTATGGTTATTAATATATTATAAGTTCTAGTATATTAATAATAAGAATAATGAGATTATTTAATTAGTATTGATCAAGAATTAATCTAGGATTAATTAAGTGATCAAAAGAAGACTAATTAAATATATGGGTTGATTGTGTAAATCATCCATACTTGTATAGTGGGCTAATGCTCCATGGATAATCAAGTTGGGCTAAAACCCATAGGATGGTCCATGGATGCTCCATGGTGTATTTGTACCCATGAATCCAAGGAAATGGAAAGTCATGACAATTAGGGTTTACCCTAATTGTAACACTATATAAAGATCTTATTCTTGACAAAATTGGCCACTAGAGATAGTGAAGAAAGGGCTAGCCGATTTTGAAGAGTGTAGAATTATCTCAAGTCATTCCAAGTGTTTTTGATGATTGTGATTCCATTTGAGGTGTCACACTTGGGGCACTATGCACTCAAGCTACATGAAGATTGTCTACACCAAAGAGGTATGTATTCTATCTTGCTATAGTTATTGTTTTGTATGCTAGATTAGAATAATACCTTGGAAGTTCTTATTTGCATGTATAATAGAGAAAACATAGATCCAAGGTATTTAGGGTTGCATGTACACTTAGGAGTGTTAGAATGCTCAAAACCCATCAGTGGTATCAAAGCCTAGGCTTGTTTTCTTGTTATACCTGCAATAGAAGCTGAAAAAACGAATCTGGTGCTGTCTGGCCATCAGACTCGGCGAGTCCATCAGGAGACTCGACGAGTCCATGCCTAAAAAGTGATGAATTCGATCCAACTCGCCGAGTTTGTTCATGCACTCGACGAGTTGGACCCCCAGACAGCATATTTTCGGGTTTTTTGGCTAGAAATGGACTAGGAACATTACCCTAAGTTGTTTTTGACCTTATAAACTTGTTTTTGATGTGGTAATGTTCATGCTAATCCATTTTCAAAGATAATTGTCAATAGATTCATGTTTTGTATTAGTTTAAGGTTTAGACTAATTACATGAAAAAGTTTGATTTGAATTATCTTGTTCTTATGAGTTGCTTAGATTAATAGAAATGTTGAGTGAAATAGTTGTTTTCAATCCAAATTAATCTAAGAGTTGATTCTAAAATGTGTTTGTGTAACTTGTCCTCAAGTTATATGAAAAGTCACATTTAAGTTTCATAAAATTCATAAGAGTTGGCAATGGTTACAAAATGAAGAGTCTTGTGTCATTGAATAATTTTTATGACTCCATAACTTGTCCTCAAGTTATGAAAGTTCAAGAGTCACTTCATTAAAAGAAAAAGAAATATGTAACCATAATTAAATCCATAAGTTATAAAATAAAGAAAAGTTAGTTCTTTTATTAGTTTAAAGTCTTCCATAACTTGTCCTCAAGTTATGGAACTTGAAGAGTTTTTGGATTAAAACTACTTTAAACACATAAGTTATGGAATTAATTAGTTTTGAATAGTTTCAAAACTTGCCCTCAAGTTTTGGAATTTGAAAAAGTTTTCAAGTATGAATACTTTAATTCCAAGTTATCCCTTAGAATTTTAAAAGTTAAAATTCAACCCTTATACTTTATAATATTATAAGTTAATAATATATATATGTATAAGAGTAAAGTCAGTCTTACCGCTAGTACGCCTCATTCACGAAGTCGGTCTATAAGGTGGGTATAAGGTTGTTGCCTATAAAATGGCAACTTAATGGGTGTCCACTCTCACCCACCGCTTGCTTGACTGGTGGAGGGTCGTTAGCCGAACGGGTTTGACAGGACTAGAATTCTCCCTTCATTAAAAGTATTAATGAAAATACTAAGTAACTAAACTTTTAATAATACCCAATCTTAGTTACTTAGGAAAATGTGAATAAGGTGCTAATACATGAAATTACACTTTACACTTTGTCAAAGTCGTTAGTGGAGCGTGTGTGGTTAACCGGCACACTAACTTGGACTTAACAAGGTAGGTAAAGGGTGACTTAATATTTATCATAGTATCGATGGAGCGTGTGTGGTTAACCGGCACATCGATTGAGGGGTAATTTATTAAGGGTACCAAGTGATTTGCATGGTTTCTTCACACCTCGTTTTGTGATCCTCGGCATCCCAGTCACAAAACTTGGAGGGCACACTCGAGATTGAAACATGCCATTGAACAGTTCAATGAATCTCAAAGATCTAGGAGTTTCAAAACCAATTAAAACCTAATAATACATTTCGTTTATCTTGGTGGAAATTGGTGAATCGTCATTCACCTACCTTCAAATATTTTATAGCTTGGATTACGGCATACCTCTTCTAAGTTATAAAATAGTTTGTTGGGTCCTAGCCTTAATATTTCATATTGGGTGTCATATTAAGGACTTAAAATCAACTATCTTGAATATCTCCCAAAACATGTCTGGTTTAGACATTTATGATCTTCCCAAATCTCTTGAAACAAGCTTTCCTAATGAAGATGATGTCCCATGGATATCATACTTCTTTCTCCTCCTCGAATTATTCTCCCTAACCCACAAGCTCTTGAAAAGTTTAAGGTCACTCAAGCCCTATTGGCAAGGCAAGGTCTAGGTGTGATCACATCTTGGA
The DNA here is from genome assembly GCF_002870075.4 of Lactuca sativa. NCBI lineage: Eukaryota > Viridiplantae > Streptophyta > Magnoliopsida > Asterales > Asteraceae > Lactuca > Lactuca sativa. The sequence continues at coordinate 196,617,496 of NC_056627.2, forward strand.
GATGTAGTCACATATTGACAAGCCGGGAGAGTTGGGTGTCAAAGTCTTGATAAAGTTGGTGGTTCAATCACTTTCTAAGTCACATAGTGAGTTCCTTTGGGACACCTATGAAACAGACTATGACAAGACCCTTAATGATCTTATCTGTTTGCTAAGATCAACTTTCTAAAAACTTTATGGACATTGACAATAGTGACACAGGAAATCCAGAAAAGCATTCTCTTCCCAATGGAAAGGGATCGGCCATAGTCAACTCGGTTGACCAAATGGTAAAGAGAAAAACTAAGTCTGTGATAGTCCCGTGTACCATTATCAAAGGGTCCATATGTTTATATTGCCAAAGAAAGGGGCATTAGTTGCGAAGCTGCCAAAATTTACCTAAGGATGTTAAAGTCAATAAGTTTGACTCTACTTCAGGTAAATTCCACTATCTAACTCTGTTAAGTTTCTATTCTGAGATTCTTGATACATGATGTGACTGGGTCACAAGGTGATGTTTTAAGAATCAAAGAAAAGTGAAGAAACTTAAAGAAAGAATATGCTGAATCTGATCGCGTAGATGGATTTCTATCGCGTAGTTTGTAGATCGGATTCCTGAGCTACTTCTTAGGAGTTATGAGATATTGCTTAAGGAATAGATAACAACAAGTTTTCATATGGATTGTGAGGATAAGTTTTTCCACAAAGTTTTTAAAATAAAAGGAAAATTTTTGATTTCATTTATTTTAAAATATCCTTACAATGGCATCTGTGGAAATTTTTGTTGCTTATAAGATTCCATTAAAAGCAAGAGTGGAAATATGAAATTGATTCTTTCATTTGTGGTAATGTCTAAATTTACCAAATAAGGAAAGATTCTCATCACCCAAGTTTCAAGTGGACCGGAACTTGGAATCATGCAAGTTGTATAGCATGATGAATGAGAACTTTCAAGTTTTGGAAAATTAAGACTAATTACTTGTTCACATGGATGTGTGAGTCAAGTAAAGGACTAAGGGATCGAGTACACATTCTTGTGCACTGGTCAAGTCCACCACAAAAGATTGATAAGACTATTCGTCATGATTTACTTAAGTTCAGTAAATATGATTATACTTACAACTTTAAGTGTAACTCTGAGACATTGGAAAAGGTTTCAATGTATGGCAGAGCGAATAAGAAGAATCAAATTAGACAGAAGGATAAAAGTTTCTCAAATCTGAAAAGATGGGAGAGTACTTTAGTATCAGTTTTGTGATCATCTTAATGATTAAGAAACCATAGCACAATTAGTTCTCTAAGAAAATCTTAGTGCATTCTTATGACTAAGAAGAGGAACTTGAATTGTTGAAGTGGTTAAATCAAGAAGATGAGTCATACTTCGTTCCAATACAAGTCTTAGAGTCATACTCCAAGATTGTAACTTGAGTGACATGTCTTAAAGAAGGTTTAAAACGCTTGTCAAATGTAAGAGTAAAAGTTTTCTACTCTTGTACATTTGAAATTGGTAAGTTGTGATGTTTTGGATAAAACAAAGACCAACTTAGGCCAATTGTGTGAAGTGTTTGTCTTGATTAGAATCCACACTGTCTCTTGGATGTTTGACAAGGGAGTCTTATAGGTCAAGAGGACAGTGGGAGTCTTAAAGGTCTTGAAAGTCTCAAGAACTAATCAAGAATAAAACCTAAAGTTCTTCTCTAGCACACAATTTGAGGTTTATAATCTATTGTGTTGACATATACTGTGCCCATTCCAGTTGAAGTTGACTTTGCATATGAGTTCTTAGAGTTCTCAATGTGTTGCATAACAACTTGGAAGCAATGGCAGGCCCTTGAGCTGCCAGGTGGCAAGAAATTAAGATTGAGTTCAGTCCATATGAGTTTGGATTTGTCATTATCCTTGTCTTGTGACTATGATTTTGACAATTCACATGGATAAGAACACATACACCAGTAAATCTAAGTGTCATAAGGTTTCTCTCCGATTCATGAAAATGATGGTGAGGAAACACTTTCACTAAGTAGATTTTAGCTAGATAGCAATTGTGATATTTGCATTCTCAAAGTCGTTAGTGGAGCGCGTGTGGTTAACCGGCACACTAACATGGACTTGTGAGAAGTGGCAAAAAGGTCTAAACATTATGATTACGGCATCCCTCTTCATAATTGTTTAGATACACAAGTGTGCTATCTAAGGGAAGGTGTATGATTTTGATAAAGTCTTATCAAAACAATCTAGTATCAGAAATCTGAACTTTGGTAAGAAAGTCAATAAAGTATTGATTTCTAGAAGTCCAGCTGATTTCTGGGTACATGTCAAAGCTAATGGGAGCATAAGTGATATGCTAATAATCATCATGTTAGTGGGAGCATGATAATTATGATAAGTATTGCAAGTTAGCAATGTTAATTATAGAAAACAAAAGTTTCAATTGGGAAAAAGTTGTTTTGCTATAATTAAGGGAGAGGAAATTATACTTCATCTCAAATCTATAAGCTTAGATCATGAGGTTTTAATCATTTAGTCAAGGATATATATATGAATTTCATGTTGGAATGACTCAACATAAGGAAATTCTGTATATGAGTCCATTATTTGCGTTCTAAAATTCGATTATGATTACGGCATCCCTTTTCATAATCTGAATTATGAGAACTTGGCAAATTGAAATGGAAATATTATAGCAAAAGACTGGTTTAGTCTTTATGTAAGACATCATGAATCGTGTCCCATATGCTTCGGATATAGGATCGATTACATGTGCTATATTCATCCGTTCTAAAATTTTCCAAATGCCTGGGGCATTAAGAAGGGAAAAGGTTTAGAACTGGATATGACTAAAAGGATTAAACAATTGTCGAGGACAATCTAAGGTTTACCAAAGATTGGTTACTCAAGGACAATTGGAAGTATAGTGATAATTCTGGAAGGACCATATTGACATAATCTGTTAGGAGGCAACTCTTGTTCAGAAGTGATAGTCAAAATGGAATCTGGAAATGTTTCAAAGTTAAGATTTTTCAATCTGTGTAAGATTAAGGAAACTTAATGCAAGAAGGATGTTTCCAAGGAACTGATCTCCTTTGGAATACTCTGTAATGATTGTTGTCAAGTCTTTCTGACTTTGTGCATAATCATTACGAGAGGATTAATGCATATAAGTTTAGAATCTAACAGATTTCAGTAAATGGCATGAATTTGGAATTCTTGCATTTGCAGTAAGGATTTGGGAGTGTGAAAAGAGAATCATTGAAGTTATGTTCAATTGATCTAGTTCACAAAGTAAAGATCATAGACAAACATAGTATGCATACTTGGTGTATGGCATGACTAGTGTTTAGAAAACATAGTGTACATGCTTGGAGCATGGGACAACTATTGTTTTTAAATTCAAGAATAAAGTTGATAGCTGAAACAGTATACAATGAATAATGTGTAATCATATGGTGATAAATAAAAGGTGTTTTATTTATGTTCAAAGGGTTGATACCATATTGGATTCTATTATTATTGTGTTTCACTTTGCATGTTTTGACTTCCCGAATAAACTGGGTTATTCTTTCGGAATGACTAAGTTATTCAAACCATCCACAGTCGGTCATATGTTGGAAGTAGATATGAATTAAGACTGTCATGGGTTGGCTTGTAGAGGTCTAAGGTGTTGGACAAGGCTACAACACTCATGAGTGCTCATAAGTTCTGAGTATTGGATTCAACCCGCGCTCATTGGAATCACTTCATGGATTTTATCACGAGTGATCATGAGACGATAATATCTTATATTCTTCAAACCTAGAGATATGAGTTGTTACTATGAGTTGATAGTACATTGATTGCACGAAACCGCATTTGGTAACTCGGTGCTATAAAACGTGCCTTTGTGTATGATTCAACAAGTAGTAGAACAAGCCATATGAGTCGAAGTTTATCCATTCCTTTTACCTTCGGGATAAAAGTGATATCTGTGGGCCCCTCGATGATTTGATGATGACAAATGGAAGTGCTCGGCCGGGCCAGGACTGATTTGATTTGTTCAATTAGTCAGTCGTCATAAATCGGAAATCGGGAAACAACAAATGGACAGAGAGAATGATTATAATCCATGTCTCAGTCCATATGATATCTAGAATGGAGGAATATATGATCCCTTATCTAATGGACAAGTCACTGACAAAGGTCAGAGTTCATCTACAAGGTCAGAGTTCGACAGAAGCTTTTGAGAGCTACGATTGTCAGTTGGTTCTTGAAGTCATTCGCAATAATAGTTTTAGACTTATCCAAGTGGGAGACTGTTGGATTAATGTCTAAGTCCATAACTATAATTGGTAAGACTTGACCCGACCCGGCATGGTCCATTTGGGTTGCATACCATCATGCACTTGGATGAGAGAAATAAGACACTTATGGTTATTAATATATTATAAGTTCTAGTATATTAATAATAAGAATAATGAGATTATTTAATTAGTATTGATCAAGAATTAATCTAGGATTAATTAAGTGATCAAAAGAAGACTAATTAAATATATGGGTTGATTGTGTAAATCATCCATACTTGTATAGTGGGCTAATGCTCCATGGATAATCAAGTTGGGCTAAAACCCATAGGATGGTCCATGGATGCTCCATGGTGTATTTGTACCCATGAATCCAAGGAAATGGAAAGTCATGACAATTAGGGTTTACCCTAATTGTAACACTATATAAAGATCTTATTCTTGACAAAATTGGCCACTAGAGATAGTGAAGAAAGGGCTAGCCGATTTTGAAGAGTGTAGAATTATCTCAAGTCATTCCAAGTGTTTTTGATGATTGTGATTCCATTTGAGGTGTCACACTTGGGGCACTATGCACTCAAGCTACATGAAGATTGTCTACACCAAAGAGGTATGTATTCTATCTTGCTATAGTTATTGTTTTGTATGCTAGATTAGAATAATACCTTGGAAGTTCTTATTTGCATGTATAATAGAGAAAACATAGATCCAAGGTATTTAGGGTTGCATGTACACTTAGGAGTGTTAGAATGCTCAAAACCCATCAATAACAACAATTACCATGCTAGTATTGAACGCCCTCCTTTTGAGATGCTCTATGTGAGGAAGTGCAGGACCCCCATTTGTTGGGGCAAGGTCGGTCAGCAAGTCATCGGGAGTACCGAGGTGGTGCTCAAGACCACAGAGTTGATTCAACCGGTTCGTAGCAGACTTCAGACTGTGCAGAGTCGACAAAAGAGTTACGCCAACAGGAGGCGTTCAGACTTGGAGTTTCAGGTGGGCGATATGGTCCTCCTAAAGGTATCACCCTGGAAGGGTGTTATTAGGTTCCGGAAGAGGGGCAAGCTGGGCCCCAGATTCATTGGTTCGTTTAGGGTTTTGGCCCAGGTGGACCAGGTTGCTTATCGGTTGGATCTTCCGGTAGAGCATAGCCAGATCCACAACACTTTCCATGTTTCTCAGTTGAGAAAGTTTTTGGTGGACGAGTCAGCAGTTGTACACTTGGAGGATATTCAGGTTGATAGTAGCCTGAATTATATCGAGAGACTAGTGGCGATCATAGATCGAAAGACGAATACCTTAAGGAACAAGGTGGTTTAGTTAGTGAAGGTGCAGTGGCAGCACCGAAAGGGTTCATAGTAGACGTGGGAGTCCGAGGGGGAGACAAGGGAGCATTATCCAGAGCTGTTTTCAGATACAGCAGCAGCAGCAGCAGACTTCGAGGACGAAGTCTAAAATATGTGGGGGAGAGTTGTAACGCCTCATTTCTGGTATGTGATTTAAATAAGGTATTTTCTTTTCTTAAGAGGGTACTCAACGAGTCTGTAGCCCGAGTCGTCGAGTGGAGACGGGATGATCACACGGTTTAAGCTGTCTACTTGACGAGTCCGTATTCTGCACTCGGCGTGTTCGCCTGTCTGGATGAAGCCCTAATTTTAAGGGTTTGCACCCTATTTAAACATACTTATACGCTCCCAACCTCGCCTCCATTACCCTCAAAGCATCCTTTACCGAAGCCTAGCCCCCTTAAAGAGTGTGTGAGTGATTGTTACCTTGTGAAGGAACTTTTGGAGCAAGTAGAAGAAGGATAAGGTTGAAGAGTTCAAGGAAGAGGAAGTAGATCCAGAATACACTCATTTGTGGCAATCATTTCTGGAAATATAGTCTCCATCTTGCTTATTGATCTAGTAGACCTTGTTTGTCCCCCAATTGTTGCTTTTAAGCCCAAAAAGCCCAAATCCTTTGTGATAAAGCCTTATGATCGGGTTATACTTCAGATCTAGACCCTCATCGCATTAAAGAAGTGTAAAGTTTCGGTTGTAGTCGTGATTGCGGTCCCTTTTGAGTTTACAACCTCATTAAGAGCCTAGATTTGGCATTTGAAGCCTTTAAAGCCATGCATGCACGTAAAGTTTGCAACTTTACGTGATAAGCATGCCCTAGAAGCCTATATCTATGATGTGGAGTCCCTGCATGGCTCAAATCAGGTCTGTATGGAAAAAGGAATGAATGGACTCGGCGAGTCATATGAAGGTAGTCGTGGACTCGACGAGTTGGATGAGCAACTCGGCGAGTCCGATGAAGATTGCCTTAGACTCGACGAGTTGTTCATACAACTCGGCGAGTCGGATAAGTTTTCTCAATTAATGTAGAGTTTGAGTGAAATAGCTTCATTCCTTTTTAGTTACACGTAAAGTTAGCAACTTTTCGTGTTCGGGTGGTCCCAGGAACTTAGATCTACGAGTTAGATGCTTTGGAAAGGATGGGGATCGATTGTATGAGATATGCACGCTAGGACTCGGCAACTTGTTCTTCATACTCGACGAGTCGAGTCGCGAGTCCCCCGTCCTTCTTCCTTACTGAGTTCAGGGTGAATCAGTGAGTGGGGAAGGGGACTCGGTGAGTTAAAGTCATAGTTAGTAATGGAGGGACTCGGTGAGTCTGCGCCCTGACTCGGTGAGTCCGGTCAACTGGAAGTTGACCTTGACCAGGGAATTGACTTTGACCAGGGGTAAAACATTCATTTTACCCTGAGGGCCTTTATGAGTACCTGATCTAGTGTTTTCGGGATTTGTTGTCGGGCAGTTCCGGAGCAGCAGTCAGCCACTTTTAAAGTTAGCATCTCAGCAACCAGCATTACGAGGTGAGTCTCCTTCCAGTAGGAACGGGTCTATGGCCACAATGTTGGCTCGTTTAGTTAGCAGTAGTTCCGGACCTCGGTCCGATGCAGTAGTTAGATTGCATGATGTCTTTGTGATTCAAGCATGTTTTGTGATTATGTGTTTCGGAGCCTGGTCCGATGCAGTATGCAGTATATGTGTTCATGCCCGTTGATATGTTTATGCTATGTTATGTTCAGTTAGTTCCGGACTTCGGTCTGATGCAGTTTCCGAAATTCGGTCCGCTGCAGGGGACAAGGTCCTAATTAGTCCCGGAATCCGGTCCAATGCAATTAGTTCTAGACTTCGGTCCGATGCAAGGGACAAGGTCTCAGTTAGTTCCGGACTTCGGTCAGATGCAGTTTCCGGGCTTCGGTCCGATGCAGAGGGTAAGGCCCTGGTTAGTTTCCATACTTCGGTCTGATGCAGTTTCTGGACTCTGGTCCGATGTAGTGGGCAAGGCCCATTATATGCTTTACATGTTATTATTGTATGTGGAAGTTTGGGGGAGCTCACTAAGCTTTGTGCTTACAGTTTCAGTTTTGGTTTTAGGTACTTCCGCAAGCAAAGGGAAGAGCTCAGGATGACAGCATTGCATACACCACAGTTTCAGCTTTTGTCCTGAGAGTTTATTTCAGATACCATGTTATGTTGATACAGTTATTTTGTCATGACACATCCATTATAACTTTTTGGGATTTATGACGTACGATTTCATGAAATATTATAAATGGTTGATATCTTCAGTAGTATTTAAACAAAAAATTTTGGGTCGTATTTTCGGTCGTTACAGGGGTTGTGAGGCTTTCATAAGACGAGAGAATCACGACAAGCTCGAACCTCATAGTGAGTAGTGTATTTTCATCGGATATCCGTAAAAGTCCTTTGGATATCTCTTCTATAGACCAAGTGACAATGTTGTCTTTATTGCGAGGAGAGGGGTTTTCCGAGAGTGAGAACAAATAATCCATGGGGACAATGGGAGGCAAATCGACCTTGAAGAGCTTCAAGAATCGAGCTATGAAGGAACCTCTAACGCTGGCATTCAACATGAGGAGGAAACTCCGGTTGAACCGATTGCGAGTCCCTACCTCTTAAACGTTCTATTAGAGTTAGCATTTCGCCTGCGTTGTATAGTTTTCATATAACAAGTGAGGGTGATATGTTTATTATTGATAGAATAATGATAAATTTGGATGAACCTAATAGCTACAAGGAAGCCATGGCAGGCCCGGAGTCTGCAAAATGGAAAGAGGCTATGGTCAGCGAGATTCAGTCCATTTATGACAACTATGTTTGGAATTTGGTTGACAATGTGCCAGGTTGTAAGATGGTCGGGTGCAACTGGATCTTCAAGAAGAAGACCAACATGGATGGGAAGGTACACACTTAGAAGGCGCGATTGGTTGTGAAGGGCTATACTCAAACTCCCAGAGTTGACTATGATGAGACCTTTTCACAGGTAGCGAAGATAAAGTCTATTAAGGTGATGCTAGCCATTATTGCATTTCATGACTATGATATACGGCAGATGGACGTCAAAACTGCTTTCCTTAATGGGAAGTTAGCTGAGTATGTTTACATGAGTTAGCCAGAGGGTTTTGTCAATGTGAAGCACCCCAATGGAGTGTGTAAGCTTGAGAAGTCCATTTATGGATTGAAACAACCATCTGACAAATTGAATCTTTGTTTCGAAGAGAAAGTCAAAGAGTTTGGTTTTCTGTGAAGCGAGGATGAATCATGTGTATATGTCAAAGCCAGTGGGAGTATAGTTAGCTTCCTCAGGTTGTATGTCGATGACATACTACTTATAAGAAACGACATCCCGACCTTGCAGGAAGTCAGGTCCTGACTCGGGATGTGTTTCACTATGAAGGACCTCTAAGAGGCTGCCTATATTCTAGGAATAAGGATAGTGAGAAACAGGAGTAAAAGACTAATAGGACTTATTCATAATACTTACTTGGACAAGGTACTAAAGTGTTTTAGTATGGAGAATTCCAATAAAAGGGAGTTACCAATCCAATGTAATGCCAAGTTGAGTAAGACTCAAAGCCCGAGTACGAAAGTAAAGATAGCAGAGATGAGCCGAGTACTTTATGCTTCCACAGTTGGCCCAATCATGTATGCTATGACTTGTACTCGCCCTGATGTGGACTTCGCCTTGAGCATGGTCAGCAGATATCAAGGGAACCCAAGAAAAGCACATTGGAGTGCAGTCAAGATTATTCTTAAGAACCTTCGGAGGACCAAGGAATGGTTTCTAGTCCTCGGTGGGAGTGATGACTTAAGGGTGCGAGGGTATAGTGACACTAGTTTTTAGACCGACCGAGACAACTACCATTCTCAGTCGGGTTGGTTCTTTACCCTAAATGGAGGAGAAGTGACTTGGAAGAGTTCCAAACAAGAGACCATAGCTGATTCAACGTGCGAATCAGAGTACATAGTGGCGAGTGAAGCGTCAAATGAGGCGATATGATTGAGGAACTTCATTGGAGACCTTGGAGTTGTGCTAGCCATAAAAGAGCCTATGGGAATTTTCTATGATAATGAAGGACCGGTTTCCTTGACCAAGGAATAGAGGGATCATGGTAGATCTCGACATATCGACACGAAATATCATTTTATTCGACATCGTGTGGAAGAGGGACTCCTCGTGGTAAAGAGGGTATTGTCAAAGGATAACCCAACAGATCTCCTTATGAAGGGGCTAATTAGGGTTAAGCACTTGCAGCATGCTAGGAGCATCGAGCTGAAGGACGCTATTAGTTTAGATTAGATAGTTTCGAAAGGTATAATAGATAATTGTAATTAACATTTGATGACTAAATAAAGGATTGTTATTTATAAGTAAAGTTAATGTCTTATGTTGATTGTTTACCTATTGTTTCACTTTGCATGTTTTGACATCCTGAATAATAAGATTATTCGAACGTTCCACAGTCGCTCATACTTTGGAAGTAGGTATGAAAGAAGATTGTCGTGAATTGGTTTGTAGATTGTCAAAAGTGTATTAGACATAGCAAAGGTTTGCTGCAACGTTCATGAGTGCTTATGAATAATATTTGAGCATTGGATTAAACCCACGCTTGCTGGTATCAGTTCATGGAATTTATCACGCTCATACTTTGGAAGTAGGTATGAAAGAAGATTGTCGTGAATTGGTTTGTAGATTGTCAAAAGTGTATTAGACATAGCAAAGGTTTGCTGCAACGTTCATGAGTGCTTATGAATAATATTTGAGCATTGGATTAAACCCACGCTTGCTGGTATCAGTTCATGGAATTTATCACGAGTGATCGTATGACGATAATAGCATATAGTATTTAAACCTAGATATATGGTCTATTGTTTGCAAGTTGGTTGTGGGTTGATAATGCGTAAATGCATCAGTAACTTGATGTTATAAAACGCATTGTTGTGCATGATTTGATAAGTGCATGGTAAATGCATATAAGTCAAAGTTTATCTGTTCATTTTGTCCTAAGAGGGTAAAAGAGATATCTGGGCCCCTCGATGATTTGCTTTGACTTATGTGTCGGGCCCGGTCAGGACTGAATTGATGTGTTCAATTAAGTTCTATGTCAAACAAATTAGAGATTGAGAAACAAACTGCTAGACAATAAGTATGACTATGTTCCATGTAATTGTCCGCACGATATCTTGAATGGAGGACTATACGATCCCTTATCTAAAGGACGGGTTACTGATAAGATTAGAGTTCGACAACATCTTTGATAGCTATGATTTCTAATTGGATCCTGAAGTTGTACTTATAGTTACTAGACTTATCCAAGTGGGAGACTGTTGGATTAGTGCCTAAGCCCGTAACTATATTTCGTATGTACTTTACCCGGTTGTGCATGGTCCTTTTTGGTTGCCTTCACCAAAGCACCTTGACAGGATGATTTATGCAGAGAGAGAGGTTAATATGATTTATTAATATACTATATGAATAATATATTAAAAGAGAAATCATATAGTTTAATTAATATTGGTTAAGAATTAGTTAAGAGTTAATTATGTGGCTAAAAGAGATTAATTAAATAAGGGGGGTTGGAACTATCAATTATAAGATAGTTGATTTTGGGCTGTGGATCCTCATGGACATAAGGGGGACGAAATTAGGAGTGGAAGCCTACTCTAATTTCGTCCAAGGAGGCCTTATTCGCAAAGGTTCTTAAGTTGTTTAGGGCCTAAGTCATCCAATTAGGGTTTTGACTGAAACCCCATCAGCTTAGCTATATAAGGAACCCCAGGGCTTTAGTTTCGGCTACACCAAGAAACCCTAGAGTTACTATACCCGAAATTGTGCTTCTCTTTCTCTCTAATAGATCATCATCTTGCTTGTAGTGTGTGTGAGCCATTAGAGTTGTTACACTTGTGACACTAAGCTTCTTGAAGATCAAAGATTCTTGCAATTATTGAAAGGTATCGTCTAAAGTAGTTCTATTGTAGATCTCGTTTTTAAAAGTATGCTAGATTAGGGTTTCAAGCTTTGGATAAAGTTGCATGTACAATAGAGAAACCCATATCCAAAGTTTTAGGGTTTTGCGTGTGCACATAGGATGTTTTTTTGCTCAAAACATGTGACATCCCCATTTTCACGGCCAGAAAAGACCGATTTTACTTATGCTTTGTTTTATAAAATCAGAGTAATCTTTTAAAGATACGGTTGCGGAATTTGTTCCCAAAACAAGATATGATAATAACTTATCAAATCATTTCTCAAAATGAATGTATTTTTATTCAATAATAAAACCTCGGGATGTCATGTTCCGATACAGACATATAAGCATAAGCAGAACTTACATTTAATTACACAATTGATTTATATCTCCTTTAAATCTCTCTGTGAAATATGTCTTCGTATTTAATACCTGTGATACAAAGAAAACTGAGTGGGTCAGGCTTGGGAGCCTGGTGAGCATATAGGGTTTTCATCCCACAATGTTATATCATATAATTATATATATATAGAACATCCAAAATTATATAATTTCACCATATAAAAGCAAATCTTATCCCACCCCATCGATCCTCACAACAACACGATCTAAACTCTCGTATCTAAACTTTTCCTCTTTATCTGATCCCTACTCACGGATCTAAACTAATCTCTCCACCTGATCCATACTCTCGGACCTAAAACTAACCTCTTGGCCTAATCCATACTCCCGGATCTAAACTAATCTCTTGGTCGGATCCATACTCCCGGATCTAAAACTGTGCCCAATCCATACTCCCGGACTAGGGACAATTAACTATGTCTTAATCCATACTCCCGGATTAATAACAAGTTTACCTATTGGTCTGATCCATACTCCCGGATCTAAAACTGTGCCCAATCCATACTCCCGGACTAGGGACAATTAACTATGTCTTAATCCATACTCCCGGATTAATAACAAGTTTACCTATTGGTCTGATCCATACTCCCGGATCTAAAACTGTGCCCAATCCATACTCCCGAACTAGGGACAATTAACTATGTATTAATCCATACTCACAGATCTAAAAGTAACCTTTTCCCCTGATCCATACTCACGGATCTAAAACTAACCTTTTCCCCTGATCCATACTCACGGATCTAAAACTACCTGATCCATACTCACGGATCTAAAACTAACCTTCATATTTGTAGTTACAAAATAAATATACAGTTTAACTCATTAAAACCTATATAGTTCATGTATTCCACCAACATCTCAAATAAACAACAATATATAAACACATAGCACGTATTTCATAGCAAATACTTAATATTTATGTGTTAGAAGAAAGTGACCACACACTCACACATATAAACAACTATATATATACACATAGCACGTATTTTATAAAATACTTCATTTCTATGTGTAAGACGAAAGTGACTATACACTCACACCAAACATATACTTAATACATTCAAACAATACTTGTATTATAATCGTGTTGATGAAAGGTAGTATACACTCACTTGATCAGAAGATGATCGGACAGCACTACGGCTTGTAGAAGTAGTATTCTTCGGTAGATCTGGAAGATCTCTTCAAAAATCGAACTTCTCGCAGGCAGAGCTTCGGCTCGGGAACCGCACTTCTCGGGATCTTCGGGATCTCGGGACTTGCCTCGGGGCTAGAGAATAATACCAGGGCTTCGGGGTATTTCTGGCACGCAAATCGATGCAAAACGGGAGAGAGAAGAGAGAAAATAGCAACCCTAAACGGCTGGCCCTTCAAATCTATTTATAGGGCAAATTTGGCCCTTGCCACGTCGTGGCAACCTTGTTCCACGTCGTAGGCTTGGTCGTCACTGCATGCGTCATCCCAAGTTGCATCTGGGGGCCTCCCGGAGGTGTCAGGACACTTGCCACGTCGTGGCAACCTTGTTCCACGTGGTGGGCTCTGACAGTTTTGGGGTTTCGCGCCCCGAACTTCAGAAATTCATAACTTTCGCATACGAACTCCGTTTTTGACGTTCTTTATATCGCCGCGAAGGTGAGATTATGCTCTACAACGCTCGTTTAGACTCCATTGGCTAATTTTGAGTTGATTTTTAATATATTATAAGTATATTACTTATATATTATCTTTAGTAGGCCGGGACAGGAAAACTCCGTTCGAAATTCATAACTCCTTCATCTGAACTCCGATTCCGTCCGTCTTTCCGTCGTTGCACTACTATCGATGAGATCTTCAATTCTCATTTATATCACTAAGGATAGATATCTATCTACCTTAAATTCACTATCTACGTCGCGCTGGGTCGCGCTAGGTCGTGCTGGTTCTGTCGTGAAACTTCGACAGGTCATAACTTGTTCGTTATAACTTGGATTTTGGCGTTCTTTATATGCACGGAAACCTTGTGACATATACTAAAACTTGGTTAAGATTAATCCTTCTAGATAATCTTCCATCAAAAAGTCATTTTTGATGCTTAACGTCTCTAAATTGACTAGCCCTGATCTACGGGCGTTACAAAACCCATCACTTGTAACATCCATAAAATTTGAGCCAATTTAAAACTTTTTAGACCAATTAAAAACCATTAATTATTACAAAGTGTTTTCAAAATATTTTCATGTCAATGTATCCCAGAAATCAAAATCATAAAATGTGAGGAGCTGTAATATCACGCCTTCGCCTTCCTGTGATCATCTGATGCCCTGAAACCAAAACTGAAACTGTATGCCCGAAGCTTAGTGAGGTCCCCCAAAATACCATACATAATAAATAGCACACATATTAAGAACATGTATTGGTTCCACAGCTCTACATACTCGATTACCCGTGAGCCCGCAGTATGAGTCTGGCTTGCCCTACAGGTCCACAACTCATATCTGGCCTGCTCCCTCAGTCCTTGGACTGTAACAAAATGACTAGCCCTAGTGTGAGTTTAGTAAGCTCTCCTGGCCCTCAGCTCGCATCTAGAATTCTTAGGAGTCCTCAATATGAGTCTGGCATGCTCTCCCTTGCCCTCAGCTCATATATGGCATACTCCGGGGTTTGTTGGTCACCGCACGGAGCAGTGCAACCTCAACCCTACCTACATAACATATCGTCATATAATACTAACTATGCATAAAGATAATCAGGCCATATCATAGGCAGTCCTATAGATCTAGCAAACTATTACAACAACTAGCATGCATAACCACTCTCAGACTATCATAACAAGTAGCATGCAATGCTAACTCATACCCGACATATCAACAACTACTAGGATATAAAATCCAATAGGCCGGCCTTAGTGCCTTAGACCCCTTAGTATAGTGAGGAGAACATACCTCATAACTATCGAACTGAAGTGATAAGCTCAAACTCTTGAACCACAGCCTCAATATCCACCACCTATATTTACCATAAGACCACTTCCATAAATTTCCAATTTTCTAAAATACCCCCAGAAGTCAAACTGGTCAACCATTGGTCAAAGTCAAAGTCAACGGTCGAGTCTAATAGTCCATGTTGACCCAACTCGTTGAGTGCAGCTTACTGACTCGTCGAGTTCTTCCAGAACTTGAGAAATCCAGAAAACCCTAGTTGACTCGCCAAGTTTCCTAACTACTCGTCGAGTCCATGCGCGCCAAAAGTCGGGAAACCCCTAATTGACTCGTCGAGTCGTCTTACTGACTCGCCGAGTCCATGCATAGACTATTCACGGTCAATCTTCATCGGACACGTCGAGTCGTCTATGTGACTTGTCGAGTTCATGTAGTCCATTTCTTATACAGATGGTTTTAAGCCACCCCAAAGCTCCATATTGCAGATCTGACCTCCTAGGGAATGGTTTCCATGTAAAGTTGCAAAATTTACATGCATGCATGGTCATAAATGCCAAAACCAAACTAAGGGAACGGTTTAACCTAAGGAGAGAGACCCAAGCTTGCTAAATCGGATAACTTTATGGCTATAGGGACCAAGAGGAGTCCAGATATGGAGTTACAAATTCAGATCATACCTAATACACGAAATGACTCCAAACGATGCTAAAGATGGCCCTAAACCTAAACATGAAAAGATCTAGCTAAAGATAAGTCAAGGTAACGACTTGCTACCTTCAAAATGATGCTAAGATGAAGTAGAGTTAGTCCCACAAGCTCCTCTTTGCTCCAAGCTGCTTGTACTTCACACCTTCTTCACAATATACACTAAAATAACTCTTTAAGCCTCACAAACACTCAAGAATAAGGTTAATAGCGATTAGGGTTTCTTTTGGCAGTCAAGAGGTGGTAAGGGACCGGAGGTATGGAATTAAGGTCCTTTAAATAGGGTGCAAACCCTAAAAATTACGGTTTCATCTTCCAGCTCCTACTCATCGAGTCCGGGTCCTCTGGCTCGTCGAGTAGGTCAAATAATCCACACGGGCTAACCCGCTTCTATACAAGGAGTTGGGGCAACCAACTCGTTGAGTAGGTCCATAAACGTGTACATAATATTTTACAACTTATACCTAGGAGTCCGGGTGTTACATCGTGGTACCGAGACTTCTTCATCTCCTCATCCACTACATACTACGGGAGGAGAAGGTCCCTCTCCCTGAATATGGTGGTGATCTCAGCTACTGTCTCTCGTAGTCTGCTGGAGGTCCTGGAAGTCCTGTGCTAGCTGATGCACCTCAATCACTGGTGTAAACTCGGCCCTAAACCTGGCTGAAAAGTCACTTAATGTGATCGCATCAATAGCGGCATCATCTCCAATAGCATGCCTAATCTCCTCCCACCAATCACGTGCCCTGTTCTTCTAGTGGCAGGAAGCAAGTCAGACCTTGTCCCCCTCGGGACATCTGCTGGTGCGAAAGGCGTTGGCGACATCTGGCAACCACCTGCTGCTAGCAATGGGGGTCCCTAGCCCCATGTTATTCTGGAGATCCACAAGCTCAGAACTCCTTGAATGTCAACGTGTGCGCCCCCATCATGGCTGCCATCTTAGTGCGGAATGCTCCCAGCCTCTCATCAAGAATCTACAAAATGCCCATCTAAACTGTACTGAATATCACAGGGGTCTGTTCAATGATACTGAGCGTAATCTGAGATGAAATGAACTTCCTCATCTGATCATCGAGCTGCCCGACTCAAGAGCCCGAGCCTGATCCCTCGTCGGCGCTAGAACTGCCAACTGGTCTAGTATGTAGCATCACGAAACTGAAAATACACCAAAACAATCATTAGGATACTCATCCTATCTCGAGGGATCACACACATTACAAGTTACCTGGTTTTATCTCAGCCATCCTTGACTCGAGTACGGATCGTATACTTTCAGTAGTACGTGCCCATACTACCTGCCACATCTATCTGTACTTTCCTCCAGAACTACCTTGACTCCACGAATTCCCTTTCACTACTACTACTCTTAGTGCTAATCTCACCCTAGGCTTAACCAAGGGTAATCTACGACCCACTCTCTGCCATCAGTTGCATAAGAAGTCCTTGCTAACTTTCCCTAACTAGCTCGTGAATAAAATTACATACTACTAAGACCAGATAATTCTTCGAAAGAGAGGTCTCTCCCTACAACGGTTAGACGAAATATGAGAGCTGCGAAATAGGGCTAAACCTAACCTTCTGAAAGTATTTAGTCCTCATAATATCTAACTTAGCGTATTCGTCTAGTAGTTAGTTAAAGGCAACTATGACTCCTAAAATCACAAAGCAAGCAGTATTCGAGCATTAAGTAACCAAAACCAAGAATATCCTAATCAGGCCATCATATCACTGACTAAATCAGTACTAGCATGCAGTTCAATAAGCTCATATAGTAGGCATACAGGGCATCCTTCCTAGATGATTAGCCCTAATCTAGTATGCAGTTCACATATTCACAATTCATATCATAACATAAATGTGTATGGGTAATTTGGGAGAACTTACTTGAGCTTGGCTGATTGCATGCACAACACCCCTTTTTCTCTTTTATAATCCTTTTTATAAAAATGATTTTCTTTTCATAATTTTCATACTAACTCCTAAGTTTGAGTTCAAACGCACACCGAGAGGGTGCCCGAATCCCTCAAACCAACGCTCTGATACCAACTTGTAACGTCCCAAATTCATGACCAAAAAGTTCATTTTTAATTATTAAATAAAACCATACTATTATTAATGTCATTCTTTAAAAAATATAAGTTATAGTATCCAAACATCAAATCTGAATATCATATCAAAACATCAGTGTAAACATCCCAGGCTAGACATCGTGGTATGTGCAATGCAGTCATCCTGTGCTCTTCCTTTTGCTACCAGAAGTACTTGAAACCAAATTTAAAAACCATAAGAACAAAGCTTAGTGAGTTTCACTAAACTACCACATACCATACACATAAATACATATACTAGGCCCCCGTCAAATCTGGGGCCCCACCCGCCATCACGCTCTGCCTGGCATCATGCCCCACCTAGTATCGAACCCCGTTCGATATACAAATCTGTTTTCTTAGGCCACGCCTGTAAATGGGCCTCACCCGCTATACACATACAATCAATACCATATAATCATGCTACACATAAAGAAATCATACACATGACTATACATTCCAATCCTATCGGCTTACCTATCATGGGTCCCACCCTTACTTTGCTAATAATGAGATATGGAACCCCGTCCACACTCAACTAATGATGACATACGGGACCCCGCCCACACTCACCTCAATAACTAGGCACATACAAGTATCACACAGACAACAAGTATAATCAAATATGTACATATCCATCAGGTACCACCCAACATCGAACCGTAGTCCGGAAGCACATATGAACATTGATCAAGCAACGCTCGGCATCGCACCGTAATCTGGAAAACATATAAACATACATTGGGCACCTCCTGGCCATCGTACCTTTGTCCAGAATTGTCACACTCCAAAACCACGAACGGCGGAAATGTTCAGGAGTGGAGGACATCATGTACAGTATCTCAATAGTGTAAAATAGTAAACAAGCAACAACATCATCCATTGTATTATAAGTAAAGTTTTAATACATGTGTTCTTTCATTGTAATAAGACACCAAAAATATATAATCAAAATTTAAGACGAGACTTGTCTGCTCCGTCTTCTCAAAACCTAGCCACCATACCTGTCTACTGATGACCTGAGAATACAAGTTATTTTGAAAGAGAGTATCAGCTTTAAAGCTGGTGAATTCATAAGTATTTAAGTGTCATTGTCTTGCTTACTAAAAGCTGTTTTAAAAGTCATGTAAGCCTTTAAATGAAAATGTTGATGTAAGTAAGAAAAGCTCTAGAAAATCCCTTATTTTCTATTAGTTTGAGATGTAGTCTTCTACCAAGACCCGAATGTTTTGTAAGTAAAATGATAGTTTTTCCTTCTATTGACTAGTACTAAGTACTAAGTCTAACTCATCGTTTATGTGAAAGTATCACAAAATAAAGTAAACAGGAAAGATTATATGATAGTCTTCTACCAAGACTTAAATGTTCTGTAAGTAAAATGAGAGTTTTTCCTTCTATTGACTAGTACTAAAGTACTTAGTCTAACTCATCGTTTATGTGAAAGTATCACAAAATAAAGTAAACAGGAAATAGTATATGATAGTCTTCTACCAAGAATTAAATGTTCTGTAAGTAAAATGATAGTTTTTCCTTCTATTGACTAGTACTAAAGTATTTAGTCTAACTCATCGTTTATGTGAAAGTATCACATAATAAAGTAAAAAGGAAAAAGTAAAATCATGTAAGTGTTATCCCTGGATTACCAGGATTAACACGACATCGCCGAAGAGAAAGGGGTATAACCTAATGAACATCCAAAGATTGTTCAATTAATCTCTGTGGCGAACAGTAGGTTCCAGGAATGGTTAGTCTCGTAACTGACTTTACATCGTTGTAGTCGAAGTAAATAACCTAATGAACATCCGAAGATTGTTTAATTAACCTCTGTAGCGAACAGTAGGTTCCAGGAATGGTTAGTCCCGTAACTGTCTCCTAATATATATATAATAACAACCTAATGAACATCCGAAGATTCTATAATTAACCTCTGTAGCGAACAGTGGGTTCCAGGAATGGTTAGTCCCGTAACTGACTCTACATCGCGATAAGTGAACTAGATAACCTAATGAACATCCGAAGATTTTCCCATTAACCTCTGTAACGAACAGTAGGTTCCAGGAATGGTTAATCCCGTAACAGACTCCCGTTAAACTGGGATGGGCTGGATGATTTACTGAAGGTACTAATAAATCATCTTTACGAATCGAGTTTCAAGTATTCATGTAAGTATACACAGGTAGATGTATCTACGTAAAGGTATTTATGTAATGTGTTCATGTAAGCGTATTCATGTATCATGTAAGCATATGTAAAGGTATTCATGTATCAGGTAATGTACTCGTAAATACTCATGAATGAACTGACTCTTGTGTGATTCTTTGTAATAGGAATAATGTTTGATATCTTCTAACTATCCCTATGATAGTTAACTGAAAGGTAATTGGTTTTTCAAGTAGGTTTACACACTCTTACTACTCAAGGGTGTGAGAAACTAAATGACATATCTAAACTATAACATCAATACATATATAAGAATATAAGTGTATATGCATAGTTTAGTTCAAGAATGTAAAATGGTTTTGTAAGACATTTAAGGGTTTTGAACAAATATAAAAGTGACTTGATGTCATTTTGATAAACATTTCAAAAGTAATACATTTGATAACAAAGTATTTTTAAAGATAGAAAACAATTTCATGCATCACAGTTTTGTAGTATGTGAAATCTGTTGAATGAAAACACAGTTATAAGATACATATAGATGAGTTAATAACATGTTGTTTTCTACTTGTATTCCCCCCCCCCCCCCCCAATTAAAGCATTTAAAATCATTTAAAACATTGATTAGGGGTATGAATTCACCTAAAGATGGTGATTTGGATTAACTGAACGGTGTAAGATTGTTAGGTGTCAAGTGAGGACTTGTACATGCACTACGATCCTAATGAACATATAATCACACATATATGCACTCAGTTAGTCTTAAATTACTAATTGATAATGTTAAGACATCCTAGACATAATAAACACTTTATATAAGTGTTTTAAGCTCTAAGGATTGCATCTAAGCTATTGTGGGACAAGGCACTTGTGTTTAGGATTCCAAAGGACCCTATGCATGAGTTTACTCTCCATATATCCTCACACATGAAGTTTACGGTTGTAAACTCTTGATTTTACGGCCGTAAACTCCTAAACTTGGTGGTATTTTGTGTTTTGAAGTTCTAAATGATTCCTAGAATTATTCCAACTTGGTGGTTAAATCCTTGGAAGGGTTTAAGGCCTAGAAACACTCCTTAGAGGAGTTTACGGCCCCAAGGCCATTTCCTTTAGATTTTATGGCAGTAAACTCCCTTGGAATGGTGTTTTGGTTGCTTTCAAGTCCCTTACACATGTGCTATACGTCTTAGACTTTTATCCCAAGCATTTGAAGGCCTTAGTCACACTTTGGTGCCTTTGTTTGATGTTCACGGCCCAAGAACCTTATTAGGGCCGTGAACTCACTTTGCGGGGTGTTTTTGATGTGTTTTGGTCCTTGATTTAAGTGGGAACAATTCCTAGTAAATGTCTAAGGCTTTAGGTGTCTTAGAAACACAATTTGGTCCATGATTTTTGGAGTTCACGGTCCAAGATCTTCTTGGGCCGTGAACACCTAAACTTGGGTGATTCTTTGATGTTTTCTTGTCCCTAATACACTTCTATACAAGTCCAAGGTAATAGCATATCACGGGGGAAAGTCTAGGCTTTGTTTCGGGAGTTTACCGCCCAAGAACACCTTGGGGAGTAAACTCCTAAATCTAGTTATTTAGCTATCTAAATCATGTTATAAACACATTATAAGCTTTCTAACACTACTAGGGAGAGTTACTCACGTTTTTGTATAAAAACCCGAAGATCCGTGAGAGAGAAAATGGATTTCCTCTAGTTGGAAATGCGAATAATGAATGAATTTGGTTCAGAATTCTATTTATAGTCCTGAGATATTTTTGGCAGAAAATATTTTTATTTCCGAAATAATTTCTAATATAACAGAGTGTTGGAATAACAGTGTTGCACGAAACCCTAGTGCATCCACTCTCCTGATATCTCATGAAGTGTAAACCCTGAATTACTCAAACTTATCCGAAAAGTCTGAAAATTTACTGTGACTGTTATAACTTCTATTGAAGTGATATTGTTTGTTCAGAATGGAAATTTCAGGTTGTCACAAGAATACATATAGTCATAAATACAGGCCCACATTGGTGCCTTTGACTCGTTCATACAGGATGAAAACCCACCTTAAACGTTGAAGCTCACTGTAACAAATCCCTAATTGTAGCGCTGCCGAATCCCCGAGCTATCCATGCCAAATATCACCCAATTAACAATTAGGTTCCACACTGTAATCCATAATCCTTACTTAGGGTAAAAGACCATTTCACCCTTGGTCCAACAAGACTCAAAATCAATGCCCAAGCCCAAAACCTTAAAATCCATAAAAGCCCATAAATAGCCCAATTTTCCAAATTGGGGCACAACCCCGTGCATGGAACATCCCTTTTGAACCCATTCCATACTTCATAACCTTACATGGTCAACCTTGGTCAATGTCAAGTCAAGGTCCAAGTCAACATCAGAGTCAAAGTCAAAGTCAACAGTCTGAGTTGACTCAAATCCACTACAAGAAAAAGGTCATTTAGCTACGGAAAAATTCCATAGCTAAAATAATGAATTTCGTAGGTAAACGTGATTAGCTACGGAATTTGCTATGACACCGTTCTATAGTAAAATTCTTTGTAGCTAAAGGGTCGTTACGGAATCCGTAGCAACTTTGCTACGGAATTTCCAACAACATTCTTCCATAGCAAAATAGCTACATACGATCTGCGTAGTAAATCTGTAGCGAAGTACCTACAAAATTTTCTGTGAGGATTCTATAGCAAATTAATTACGGACCATGTCATAGCAAATCCGTAGCAAACTTACTACAAGCTAATTTCGTAGAAAATATTCCATAGGAAAATCACTATGAACTAATTTCGTAGTAAACTCACTACAGACTAATTTCCTAACAAAAATTTCATAACGAATTCCATGACGGAGAAATTCAGTAGCAGTTTCTATGACGGAGAAATTCCGTAGCAAATTCACCACACTCTACTTCCATAGCAAAAAAAAAAAAAAAAAACAAAACCATGACGGAATGACTTTCGTAGAAAATCCATAGCAATTTAACAATAAAATAAATTCATAGATAAATGCATATAAGAATAACTACGGAGTAGTTCCATAACGAAAAATGATGACAAGATCAATTCCATAGCAAAATACATACAAAACTTACTACAAAATCATCCCCGAACTAATTTTCTCACAACAAACATTATGAAAATGCAAAATAAAATAAAACAAAGCTACATAAATTCTTAATAAAAATATGGTATCATCCAATGTTTTCGTACTTTGTCCAAAATGTGAGACTAATTATTTAAAACCTAAAATGTAGCTACAAATGATAAACGAACAATTAAAGAAGATATCACTAGCTAATCACGTTTCTCATATTATTGATCGTGTTTCTCACTTCATCCAAGTCGCTTCTTTGTTGCACTATAGTTTCCTCTAGCTTTTGGATCTTGGTCTCGAGATGATGTTTCTCGGAATTTGTATCTGGTGAAGTGCATGCTTTAGAATAATCTACATGAAAAATGGATCTGCCATATGAGTCAAGCCCATAAATTCTTCTTATATAGTCATGTCCTCCAACAGTTGTATAAAACAACTCATTTTCATCAACTTCCTCTTCTAATAGTTTCAAATCCGCACGTCTAGACTCAATAAAATACTACAATGTTATCATGGTATTAATATACAATAAATACAACATCTTCAACTTAATATTATCAAATTACTTAAATAAACTTACATGAACTTTTTTCGCTTTGTCATCTAGGAATGTCTTTCCGTCATGATCCTTAGTATGAGTAAGCATGGAGCTTTTCCTGTATATTCCTCCTAACATTAATATCACAAATATATAAAATCTCACCAGAAGATGTATCGAAAGAAATATATTAGCATAAGTTTGTGTGGCCTTGTTTTCCTGCTAGCTGCACCATATACACATAGTAAGAGAACGAAACATAAAATGGGACCATTTCATTATGTTGATTTTACAACTAGGTATGATGTGGTTGAAATAATGTTCACAGAAGATGATATAGTAGGCAAGGTTAACCCATAGACAACCAGGGCACAGCAAAACTAATAATGATTTTGATAAAATCAGGAAGTATGATTCCCAAAGACAACAAGTGTTAATGAATCATTAAGGCAATAAAAATGGTACTATGCTACAAAATCTACATTTAAAATACGGTAAATGACAAATGATGCACATGTAAAAATTTTGTTGCAGATCATCAAAATTGGCATGTGAACTCCTCTATGCTTTATAACATATAAAACAATGAATTTCAAAATTCAACCAGAGGACAATTGTTACTTTTTTTTAACAGTTTCGTATGAAAAACTAATGTAAAAATTAATATGTTCTCATGATCTAACAAATCTTGGTATAATAATGTTACCAAATGACAACTTTAGAATATAATTGTAGAAAATAGAGAATTCGATCATATATTTGGTTTTCATAACCCAAATGTCGCAAGAATACCGAAGAGGGAGAAGATAATTTCAATTGGAATATACTAAACAGAAGCAAGACTAACACAAGTAAAACTCCATTATTAATTTTCCTGTTTGTTAGTTACTGATAGTTACAATATATGAAAATTAGGAAGATAGGGGAAGAAATAAAATAAAACATAACTGACAAGGGAAGCACTCTAATCGAAAGAAGCAAATAAACCTAGAAGACGAGAGGAATGCAGGATGAGTACACTAAATTCTCCTCGACGTGAGCAATTAATCGGGAAACGGTTTTGAAGGGAGTGGATTTAGGGAGATTAGTTTGGCCGGGAGTTGGAAGAAGATATTAAATATTTTGAATTTCTAATTTGTCTCTAATTTAGTAAATGAGAAGAGATATATATGAATCAGGAAAAGGTAATATACGAAGGATATATATGGTATGGATTTAAGATAAAAAGGAATAAGTCAAAAGTCATATCTTATAGAATTTTTGTCAAATATACAAGAGTGCTGTATGATTTTTTAGAAAAGGAAAGACATAACCATGTTGCTTTTACTACATAAGTATTATATTATTAAACACTTGCAAACGTAAATCCTTTAAATATTTTACAAAATTTTATTTTATTAGTTTTATCATTAAAAAAAAGCGATTTTCATTTTTAGTTAAAGAAATCAATCAGCTATACAATTATACGCAATAGCTTTGAATGTCTAAAGTTAGAGGTGCACAGACTATTTTTTTTCCAAACTGGTTCGATTTTTTTCCAAACTGGTTCGAATTTCTAAAACGGTTCGGTTCAGGTCAAATAAGTCAACACCGATTCAAGCCTAAACCGATTCGGTTTCAAACCGGTTCCTTCATGAAAAAATCCTAACCTATCTGAACCGGTTTTGTTCAGTTCCGAACCGGTTCGAAAAAACCCACCTTGGATGAAATATGGCCTAAAGCAGCAAGAGTTTGACAGCAAGAAACAAGTTGTCTCTATGCATACCTCGTAAAAAACTTCATTTCTTCTATGTAGGTTTGTGCATCAGCTCGTAAAAAAACAGAAGATTGACATTATTGTTGTATCAAGTGCACCAAAGAATGAGATAATGTTTGTGCAGGGGTAAAATGGTCAACTGTGGTTTGTGCAGGAGTTTGACAAGGATCTTCTTACCATTCACATAGTTTTCTCATAATTTAATCAAAATCAAATTAATTGGTACCAGAACTCGATTAAAGACCTTCTTCTCTGGAATTTTCTAGGGGTAGCACAAAATTTTTAGTCATCGGCAATCTCATAGGATAAGAGAGACATCGCCGGATATGCCAGAGAACAAAGACATCATCGCCGGTACTTGGCTTCGTCAGAGATAAAATCGCATAGGAGAGTAGGAGCTTGGTATTCTTGAGCGGGAATGTGAAAGTAAAAAAAAAAAAGGAATTTGGTTATTAATTTAGGGTTTATTAATTTATTTTTTATTTTTTTATAAATAAAAGTTATATTTGACGAAATTTAAGATTGACCGATTAGCATCTATGTTGACCAAGTCCGAGGCTAAAATAAAATTGCAGTTAGATAGATTTTATAAAAATAATTCTTTGATATTCAAGTTAAAGGAAAATATCGTTCTTTTGATGTTAGCGCAACCCTATAGACCAGAAAATCAAGACTCCATTGCCGATACGATAATTAGTATGTTTACTGATCCAAAATAGGCAATCTTTTTAAAATAATTTTCTACATGACCGACACTATTTACTTGTGCGGGTTATTTAGACCGAGGGGTGCATTTTGTATTTAGAGGTTCACTCGAGAGATCCATGCGCATCAGAAAGCACCACAATCGAACAAACGGGATGTGACCTCGAACCTACTTTCTAAGGTTTGTGGCAGTTCTCGCTGACCTCAAACGCAACGTGGTTCCTACTAAATTCTAGACTCAAAAGTCAAGAATGGCTTCAATCTTAGGTGTGGGAATCGGTTTCCGTTTATGGGTTCTTTGGTTTCTTTAAATCAGTTTCCGCAGTTTGAATTTTTTTTTGTCTAGTTTGAAAATCTAACCAAATCAAATTTAAACCCGTTTAGACCAGACAAAAACCAAATTCTACTTTTATATGGTTCGGTTTTTTTTTTTGATTTGAAAATCGAACGAAATCGAATTCAATGTTGTAATTTTCAAAACACAAATTAGAAAGGTTTAAACATAAAAAGATAAAGTTCCTAACATGAAGATCGATCAAAAGTTTGTATGATTAACATATCTAATTGAAAACGGAAAGTGTAATGTGCGTGAGAGTCATGAATTTGTGAGGATTATGAGTCGTAAAGACTGATAACTGAAAACCCTAAATTTGTTAAAGGGATAAAATGTCTTTTAATATTTCTATTCAATATATAAAATATAAAATATAATTTTTAATTAATTAATTAATGCAATTCGTATTTTTGGTCCGGTTTGGTCTAAAGTTTATGAGACCAAAACTTAAACAAAAAACCAAATTCAAAATTCGGTTTGGTCTTAGAGCAAACCAAAAACCAAATTTGAAAATGGTTTGGTTTGAAATCGATTTCCATCCGTTCGATTTCGTTTTCGGGTATTCCGGTTGCAAACCAAATAATTCACACCCGTATTCATACCGGAAAATTATATTGCATAATATTTATGGTTTTTATTTTAGAGTATAATAGTTACGACCTATGATTCCGCAGCAAATTCTGTAGCGGCATAGCTATGGATTTTGACTCCGTAACAAATGTTGTAGCAAGCTAGCTACGAAATTAGATTCGGTGGAAACTTTTGTAGCAAAATAGCTATAGATTTTGATTCTATTACAATTTCTGTAGCAAAATAACTACAAACTTTGATCCGTAGTAAAATTTGTAGCAAACTACCTATACCTTATAATTCTCTAGTAAATTCCGTAGCATGATAACTACGGACTCCAATTACGTAGTAAAATTATGTAGTTATTCAATTATTAGCTACAAAACAGAATTTTGTAGCTAATTCTCTAGCAAATAGACCTATGTCTAACTATTCTGTAGCATAGTCCATAGTAGAACTACTACGGTTTCTAATTTCGTAGCAAAATTCCGTAACTATTCAAATATTAGCTACGGAATGTAATTCTATAGCAAATTCCAAAGCAAAGTAGCTATGACAAGCCATTCTGAAGCATATTCCATTGCAGAATAACTACGAATTATACTTCCTTAGTTATTTCAACTTTTTCTTGTAGTGATCGTCGAGTTATTCCTTCAACTCGTCGAGTTTCCGTAAATCACGATATCTTGCATTAACTCATCGTGTTTTCCCCAAATTTGAGTCTACTCGTTGAG
This sequence comes from Lactuca sativa, assembly GCF_002870075.4. Lineage (NCBI taxonomy): Eukaryota > Viridiplantae > Streptophyta > Magnoliopsida > Asterales > Asteraceae > Lactuca > Lactuca sativa. The sequence continues at coordinate 196,645,096 of NC_056627.2, forward strand.
TTCCTCTGATGAACTTATGGAGTTCTTTCGTTTGTTAACCCCTTCTTAATGCATTAAGCCTTTATTCTTCTGATCTGAATCGAATACTCTAGATCTAGAATGGAAATACTTTTTAGAAGGGATAAGTTTCCAACTTTACCCATTAATCCCTTCCTAATGAGAATAAGCTCAAACCCTAACCCAAAAGGGCCAAAGTCTTAATCCAAAACCACAAAAACTACAAGGTAGACCATGAGGTCATAGATTTGGACCATAAGATCCAAAGAATCACGTAAAGTCCTAAACTTGGTCCACATGCATGGCCATTTGGGACTGGAAAGTCCAAAACAAGAGCTTAGAGGTTGCATGGGGATACTAGTGCATTAAAGTTGGCACCTTTATGTCATGAAACCCCCTCAAGACCTTAGATCTGAAAGGGTTTTCCGAAATGGGACGTCCAAATCTCAACCACCATTATACTTGGGCCAAAACATGAAATAAATCATCCTAGGACTAGATCTAAGCATGCCATGGACAAAGTTGAAGCTTTATACGTCAAATGAATCAGAAATGAAGCCCAACTTTTGGATCTATAATCTTCCTACACTTTCTTGCTCCTCCTTCCAGCTCCTTCTCCTTCAAACTCACCAAGAATGCACAAGATTAGTTTAAAATCACCAAAAATAGCTTAGGGTCTCAAGGTTTGGGGTTAGGACAATGGAGGCTGGAAATGAGGCCAAACCCTAAAGCTTAAGGTGTTTAATAGGGTGCAAAATCCCAAATCTAGGGTTTCCCAAACCCTGTCCAACTCTTCGAGTTGGTCCTCCCCAACTCGTCGAGTTGGTTTTTAAATTACCGCGTGCCCAATTATTACAAGACGTCGAGTCCTCACCGTTGAACTCGATGAGTTGGCCTCTTGATTGAAAATTTTCTTTCCTTAATTATCCTTTTGGATTCTGGGTGTTACACAAATAATAAAAGCATATAAGTCAAAGTTTATCTATTCCTTTTTCCTTAACGGGAAAGCGATATCTTGGGCCCCTCGGTGATTTGGTGTTGACTTATAGTGTCGGGACCCGACCATGACTAAGTTGATGTGTTCGATTAGTAGTTATTTGTTATTACAAATCAGAAACAAGGAAACAAAGTATTGGAAAATGAGATTGATTATGTTCCATGTCATTTTTCTGCATGCTATCTTGCATATCGGAAGATTATATGATCACTTATCTTAGGACACGTAACTGACTAGGTCAGAGTTCGTCATCGACTTTGAGAGCTATAATTTGATAATTAGTTTTTGAAGTTATACCAGCAACTATAGTTATTAGACTTATCCAAGTGGGATACTGTTGGATTAGGTGTCTAAGCCCATGACTATAATTGGTATATACTTAAATTGATATTAGCATAGTCCTTTTGGATTGTCCTCGTAATTAACAACTAGACATTATGTCTTTTGGAGAGAGGTTGAATTTATTATTTGATTAATAAATTGAAATAAATAATTTGTTAATATATTATTGAAAAAATATATTAATTAGAAATAGTAATATTTTGATTAATATTTAATCATAAAATAATTGGAATTAATTTCGGGTTTAAAGGAATTAATAAAAGGTTTAGGAGCTAAAGTGCAATTGTTCAATAGTTGAGCAAGAGGTTCCAGAACCTTCCTAGGGAAATGTTGGAGGGTTTTTCTAAGGATAATCTAGGGTTTCTTGATTATCCCATATGGATAATTAAAGAGGTTGATAATTACCAGATTTGAATTAATAATATTATATTCAAATTAGGGTTATCCAGGACATCCTGTCTGCACTATAAATAGAACCCTTAGGCTTATGATTTTTGGCCACTTGAAACCCTAAGGAATATTTGAAAATATTAGGTCTCCCTCTCCTCTATCCTCTCTCTTCCTCTTGCTTGTTTGGGTGTGATCTACTAGAGGCGTGAAACTTGTGACACTTGCTATCAAAGTTTGAAGAAGACTAGAATTTCATTGTTATTGCTATATAACAATCAAGGTTTCTTTTCTTAACCTTATTTTAAAGATTACGAAAATATATTAGTACAATTAGGGTTTTCCATTTGATGTTCAAAAGTTGTATGTTCAATTAGAGTAAACATAGACCCTTTCCAAACCCTAGGAAAGATGAACCCTCCGTCTCGAGCGCAAAACCAGTTTTTGCCTTTCCGGGACATGAATCCTTACATTGATCTGACTCCATGGCAGGCCATTCATCTTGAAATCGAACCATATAAATTCATGACGGATAGCTGATCCACAATCAATCCCAGTCCTGGTTATCGCTATATTACCCATCAAATGACTTGTCTTACCATAACTAGATGTCGAACGTCCATCTCAGCATGCGGGTCAAATAATCCTTAGAGTAAAAGATCCATCCCCGGGCTGGTTAGACTCAGATGAGAGTTGCGCAACAGAGTAAAATCAATTACTTTGAGATTATTTAACCCCACTGTAAGTGGCTTGGTATCTCCTGGTCAACTAGTTGTTTTGCATAAAGATCCCTAATTACTGTCGCTGTCTATAATACCAGATTCCTACCAGTTGCCGAACCAGAGTGTAACCTTACATTCCCTCCCTGCGACCTTCAAAGAAAAACTTCGGATATTGAAAACGGCCATATCCACATTGCCACTCTTGGCTCCATAAACCCTGGGATCCTCGATCCCATATCTCGACCCAACGGTCCCTGTCAGGCCCTAGCTGCATTGCTATAATCACATGGGCCTCGCCCACGCGTCGAATCCAATCTTTACCATGGAGCGGACTTGCCCACGGGTCCCACCTATCTAGGGCTGCACAAGCCCATCTCCATCTCAAAGCCTAACAACCTACCTTTCCAAATTCCCATCATGTTGTGGCCTTTCCACAATCTTACAAACTGGCCCAGACTGACCTAAAGCATCTAAAAGAATATTTGAATGCTACGGGTCATCCCATCATCGTACAACACTTTCCCCACATTATCTGGTCACCTAGAGGACACTATGGCTGCCCCACAGTCGCACGATACTCTCCCTTGCTATATCAACCAACGCCCATGGCCTTACTGCTAATTTACCGATCCGAATTCATATCAAGTTCGATCACACACACGGTCTATCATTCCAACTAAACTCATATTCTATCTGGAACCCCCAACCTAGTTCCCCAACACTCGCTATCAAACACCAAGGAGGTACGATCCCCATGTTTGGAAGTTCCCCAAACTTCCAACTCACGCAATCCGCCATTCAGACATCCACTTGGCTATCCTCCTCTCCTTGATGAGGCCTGCGAGATTCATCCTAGTTTCGCACCCTCTTCTATCCTGAATACTCGAATAGTTTTCCCCCACTTAGATTCGACTAAATCTTCATCCCAATCTTCCTTACCCTCCAATGATCATTCCGTTGGCAACCAACACTTATCACTGTTAATATTCCAAAACTAACCAATACTAAAGCAATACAACTCTTGAAGGCTAACATAACACTTCACGAGTTCCAATCACACTTGCTACAGCTACCGCAACCCGGGAATCCTCTTTATAAGGAGACGACCTCACACTACTACCATAAGATTCATGGTATGCAGATGGAATATAACTCGAACATGAGCAGAAAATATAACTCCAAGATAAACATACTCATACCGATGCAAGTGAATAGCAATATAATCACAAATAAAACTAATAGGAAAGCAAAAGATGCACACCTGTGATATCGGAAGCTGCTTGCGCCTCCTCTGTAGTCAGATGGAAAGCCCTGCTCTTCCCCGTAGGCGCCTCTGCCTAACCCTGGTGGCCGTTAATGATCCTCAATGTCACAAGGGCAGGTTCCATCACCTATCCAACTGCATCCAAACTTGGACATTGGGCCTTCTTGTGGCCCAGCTGACTGCAATGAAAGCAGATCAGGTCTCATCCCTGGGTAGTGGTAGCAGTACAATCCCTGCTATAATGACCGATCCGGATGCACTTGAAGCAGTTAGAATCACCACCACTACAACTACTACATGCATCCTCGTGCATCTTGTCGCACTTGCCACTGTGGCTACGGTCCTGATGACCCCTCAATATAGAATCCGATACCTTGGGCCTATTGCTTGATCCCGCGGATGTCTGAACCTCAACTGGCTTCCTCTTCCTCTTAGTCTCTAATTCGATCTCCTTCTCCATGGCTTGAGTAATCATATCCTCTAGTGTCTTGCAGCTGGACCGACTCACAAACTGCCAGATGTCGCTCCTCAGCATCTCGTGGTTCCGATCTTTCTTCATCTCCTCGTCTGCCACATACTGTAGGACGAGAAGGGCCCTCTCCCTGAACAAGGTGGTGATCTCAGCCACTATCTCCGTAGTTTGCTGGAGGTCCTGAAACTCCCATTCTAGCTGGTACACCTCAATCATTGGTGCAAACTCAGCCCTGAACCTGGGCGAGAAGTCACTCCATGTCATCACATCAATAGCGGCATCATCTCCAATAACATTCCTAATCTCCTCCCACTAATCACATTCCCTGTCCTTTAGGAGGCAGGAAGCAAGTTGTACCTTGTCCCCCTCGGGACATCTGCTGGTGTGAAAGGCATTGGCGACATCAGCCAACTACCTGCTACTAGCAGTAGGGTCCTTAGTGTTGGGTTTTGAGCACTACAACATTCCTATGGTGTACATACAACCCTAATGCTCTGGATCTAGGTTTTTCTAAAATTATACATGCAATATTAATCATCCAAAGCATGAACCCTAACTAGCATACAATATTTCGAAATTTATGACTAATACAAAGTTAGAAGAATACCTTTTCTTGTAGCTTGCTTAATCTTGACCTTCAAGAGCTTAGTGCCTCAAATGTTGCACCTCTAGTGAATCACAAACACAGAATGACAATGGAGGATTATGAGAGACAGGTGAGAGGCTCCTAAAATTGGGTAGGGTATTCTCTCGAATGTATTGGGCCAATTTCTAGTGCCTTGGGGTCCCTTTTATAGGTGAGCTTCTCAGGATTATCTACTTGGAAACCCTAATTACCTTGCTTAGGCCTTAAACAACATATGGATCCTTCTAGAAGGCCCTCATATGGACTAAAATCTTTGTGGAATATACATAAAAATCGTCCAACCCTTCCATAAGGAGCCACAAGCCCAACTTGTAACTATTAGATAATTGCAATACAAGTCCCCTTAATTCAATTAGTCTCTTTTGATCACCAAACTAATTTATGATCAAAACTAATTATATAATATGATTTCTCCTATAATATATTAGTAAATCACAATTAACCTCTTTCTCCATATTTCATCCTATCAAATTGCTATGGTGACGGCAACCCAAAAGGACCATGCTACTATCGGGTCAAGTACATACCAATTATAGTTATGGGCTTAGACACCTAATCCAACAGTCTCGGACTTGGATAAGTGTAATAACCATAACTGCAAGTACGACTTCAAAATCCGATTAGAAATCGTAGCTCTCAAAAGCCGTTGTCGAACTCTACCCTAGTCAATAACGCGTCCTTTAGATAAGGGATCATGTAGTCCTCCGTTCTCAAGATATCGTGTAGACAAAGGCATGAAATAAATTCATACTCATTGTCCAACAGTTTGTTTCCCGATTTCTGATTTGTTTGACATAGAACTTAATTGAACACATCAATTCAGTCATGACCGGGCCTACACATAAGTCAACACAAAATCATCGAGGGGCCCAAGATATCACTTTTAATCCTCTTAGGATAAAAGGAACAAATAAAAATTGACTTATATGCTTATACTATTTACTTATTAAATCATACACAACAATACATTTTATAACATCAAATTACTAATGCATTTACGCACTATCAATGCACAACCAACTTGTAAACAACAACTCATATATCTTGGTTTGAAGACTATACGATATTATCGTTTCACAATCACTCGTGATAAATTCCATGAAGCGATTCATGTGAGCGTGGGTTTAATCCAATACCCAAATCTTATTTCAGGAGCACTCGTGAAGTTTGTAGCAAAGTTTGCTATGTCTAAACGCTTTAGACATCTATAGGTCAATTCATCAAAGACTTGCCTCAATACCTACTTCCAAAGTATAATCGACTGTGGAAATTTGAATAATCTTATTATTCTAGAAGTGAAAACATGCAAAATGAAACAATAGTAAATGATTAACACAAGATACTAACTTTACTCTTAAATAAAACTTCTTTTACTTAATCATCAAATTTCAGTAACATTTTATCTATACAAGTTTCTAAATAGCTATCTAATCACTAAAAATAATATCGTTCTTCAGCCTAATACTCCTAGCATGCTGCAAGTGCTTAACCCTATCCAGTCCCATCATAAGGGATTTACTCGGTTCTCCTATAATGATACCCTCTTTACTACAAGGAGTCCTTCTTCTACTCGATGTCTTATGAAGTGATATTTTCTATAGATGTGCCTAGATCTGCCATGATTCCCTCGTTCCTTAATTAAGGAAACCGCACCTTCGTTGTCACAGAAAATCTCCATGAGCTCCTTCACAGCTGGTACAACCCCAAGGTCTTCGAAGAAGTTTTTCAGCCATATCGCCTCCTTTTGACGCTTCACTTCCTGATATGTACTCTGATTCGCATGTTGAATCAGCTACAGTCTCATGCTTGGAACTTTTCCATGTCATTGCTCCTCTATTCAAGGTAAATACCCAGCCCGACTGAGAGCGAAAGTTATCTATGTCGGTCTGTAAACTAGCGTCACTATACCATGTCACTCTCAAGTCTTCACTTCCACCAAGTACAGGGACCCAGTCCTTCGTCCTTCATAGATACTTAAGAATGTTCTTTACTTTTATCCAATGAGCTCTACCAGGGTTCCTTTGATATCGGCTGACCATGGTCAAATCAAAAGCCACATCAGGGCGAGTACACGTCATAGCATACATGATCGAGCCAATGACGGAAGCATATGGTACTCGACTCATTTTTGCTATCTCAACATCGATACTCATACTTTGAGTCTTACTCAATTTGGTATTGTTCTGGATTGGTAACTCCCCTTTCTTGTAATTCTCCATGCTAAAACATTTCAAAACTTTATCCAAGTAAGTACTTTTACTAAGTCCTATTAGTCTCTTACTCCTATTTCTCAATAACCTTATCCCTAGAATATAAGTAGCCTCTTCGAGGTCCTTCATAGCGAAACACTTCCCAATCTAGGACTTAACCTCCTACGAGGTTGGGACGTCATTTCCTATGAGTAGTATCTCATCCACATAGAATACCAAGAAGCTAACTATACTCCTACTAGCTTTGATATATACACAGGACTCATCCTCGCTTCTCGAAAAACCAAACTCTTTGACTTTCTCATCAAAACAAAGATTCCATCTGCGAGATGCTTGTTTCAATCCATAGATGAATTTCCTAAGCTTGCACACTCTATTCGGGTACTTTACATCCATATAACCCTTTGGTTGATTCATGTAATCATCCTCAGTCAACTTTCCATTTAGGAAAGTGTTACACCCCCAAACCAGATGTAACGACCCAATTTTCAAGGCCAAAAATTTCATTTTTGAATCAACGCATTTAATAAACATTTTACCAAAAAATTGTCAATAAAACATTCCATTACAAAATCATAATGTTGTACTTCAAACCATAGCATCATAAATATTGAAAATCAGAGTACATTCCTAAAAACTTCTTGTGGAAACATGTGTGTGTTTGATGCGATGCTACACCGCCGGCTCCTTCCCCTTCGATGAAGAGGTACCTGAAACCAAAACCAAGACTGTAAGCACAAAGCTTAGTGAGTTCCTCCATCATACCACATACTATACAATATCGTCGGTATCTTTCAACCGGTAACCTTCATCGATATCTTTCAACCGGTAACCTTCATCGGTATCTTTCAACCGCTAACCATCGTCGGTATCTTTCAACCAGTAACCATCATCGGTATCTTTCAACCGGTAATCAACATCGGTATCTTTCAACCAATAACTGGGGACTATTTCACCGCTACCACTAGCACACAATCAACAGATATAAGCATAGAGACAGGCATATCCGGCTACTGACCTACCCTTGGGTCCTAAGGACCACTGTCAGGGAAACTAATCCCTACCATACACATAACATACCATCTAGATAAACCTCATAACCATCACATAACCAGAATAAGATAATTATCACAAAGACCATTATCTTCTAAATACCCCTTTTTGGTGGGCCGGCATTGTAGCCTTAGACCCACCCCTACTGGAAGGTAACTCACCGTGTAGTAGCTGCTGATCTGTGCGTGAATCCTTTGACTGCTGCCACTGATGCTCCGAAAATCCTCCGACTATAATTCCCACAAAACACTTAGTCATACACTGCTAACTGTTCTTAGGGTAAAATGACCATTTTACTTCTGATCAAGTCAAAGTCAAAGTCAACTTCCAGTTGACCTGACTCGTCGAGTTGGCTCGCCAACTCGGCGAGTCCCTATGCTTCCATTTGTCTTTATACCCGTCTCTACTCGTCGAGTTAGGCGATGACTCGATGAGTTTTCCTTTTAATTGAACATCGACTGAATCTTCATCTGACTCACCGAGTTGTATGAACAACTCATCGAGTTCAACTTCAACTGATACTCAAGTCATGTCCTTGACTCACCAAGTTGTATGAACAACTCTTCGAGTTCATCTTCATCCTTAAGAAGATTGCCTTGGACTCGCGAGTTTGCTCACGCACTCGCCCTACGGTGTAGTCCGGAACATTGGGTCACTCCTCGAGACCCCTCCTAAAACCTTTCCACACTCAACTGGGTCCTTTTGACCCTTAACTTATATGGGACAGAAACCTTGGACTCGCCGAGTCCAAGAATGGACTCATCGATTCGGTCACATCCTCTCACTAAATCTTCAATTTCTGTGAAACGACCCAAAAATCACGACAAAAAAAATTTCTTTTAAAACATTACTAAATTCATATTTATGAAACCGTTTCATAAGTCATAACATAATTTCTCGAGTATTAAATCCAAACATAACATCATCATCAGAGTCAAACGTTCCCAGGCTAACTGACTATGGTGTGTGCACTGCAATCTTCCCGAGCTCCTCTTTTGAAAACCGAGTACCTGAAACCAAAACTGAAAACCGTAAGCACGAAGTTTAGTGAGCTCCCCCAAACTACCACATACCACATAATAACATATAAAGCACATACTAGGCCTTGCCCACTGCATCGGACCGAAGTCCGGACTAACTGGGGCCTTGCCCCCTACATTGGACCGAAGTCCGAAGCTGAATGGGACCTTGTCCCCTACATCGAACCGAAGTCCGAAGCTGACATCGGACCGAAGTCCGAAGCTGACTGGGACCTTGTCCCCTACATCGAACCGAAGTCCGAAGCTGACATCAGACCGAAGTCCGAAGCTAACATCGGACCAAAATCCGAAGCTGACTGGGACCTTGTCCCTTACATCGGACCGAAGTCCGAAGTTGACAGAACATAGCATAAACATATCAACTAGCATAAACACATAAATCTTGTCTAAGCCACGAAGGCATTAAACATACTAACTACTACATCGGACCAAAGTCCAAAGCTGATTGGGACCTTGTCCCCTACATCGGACCGAAATCCGAAGCTGACTGAACACCGCATAAACATATCAACTGGCATAAACACATATATCCTGTCTGAACCACAAAGGCATCAAACATACTAACTACTACATCGGATCGAGGTCCGAAGCTGACTGCTAGCTAAACGGGCCGGCATTGTGGCCTTAGACCCGTTACTACTGGAAGGAAACTCACCTGAACTGCTGAGCTCTGCTGATAAACCTCTGGCTGCTACTCGACAATCCCCTGAACCGCTGCTCCCCTAGTTCTCTGAGCTATCAATATACATATAACACTTAGTCCGACAGTCAACTAAGTCAACTCTGGTCAAAGTCAACCTTCCAGGTCAACCCTACTCGCCGAGTCCTCCTAATGACTCGCTGAGTTCATAAGCTCAGGATCTTTCTATTCGCGACTCGACTCGCCGAGTCATTCTATGACTCACCAAGTCCAACCAGTTCCAAGTCCTGTCCTGTCCAACTCGTTGAGTCACCACCCAACTCACTGATTCGAGTCTCAACTCGAAAGGTTTGAGGTTTTGCGACCTGACTCGCCAAGTCCACTAGTAGACTCGCCGAGTCCAAGGCAATCTTCAACCAACTCGTCGAGTTGTTCTTCCAACTCGCCGAGTTCATGCTTAACTTCATCCGACTCGACGAGCTGTTCATCCCACTCGTCGAGTTCCTCCTCATCTTCAAGATACTCGTCGAGTCCACTCGAAGGACTCGCCGAGTCTATTCGGTCCTTAATCCATGCAGTGGCTTTTCGAGCCAAGCAGGGCTTCCAACTCATAGATCCATACTTCTAAGGCCTATCCCCCACGTAAAGTGGCAAACTTTACGTGTAGATCAAGAGATCTATGCTTAAAACACATTCAAACTAGGGTTTATGACAACATACTTCTTCAACATACCAAGGGCTGATACTTTAGGGGATTCTAGACCACAAAAAACATGGATCTGAGGTAGCAACCTCAGATCTGGACCTCTAACTTGAAATGGTTACTTATCATGCCAAAATGCCCAAAACTCACACATAAGAATAGATCTAGGTGCAAAGGGATTCCAAGCAACAGCTTATTACCTCCAATTGGTCTGAAATGTCTTCTCAATCCCGAATTTACAGTCCCTTCTTGCACCTCCAAAGCCTTTCTTCCTTCTCCAAGCTTTAGTGCACTCTTCAAGGCAAGATCTAGCTCTAAAACGGATATGGAAGCTAGGGTTTGGTGTTCTGGGGTAGAGAGGCAGTAAGGGAACCCTAGGAAGGAGAATGAGACGCTTAAATAGGCTCCAGGTCCCGGATTTAGGGTTTTCCTTGTTCAGACCCAACTCGTCGAGTCTCCTTGGCCGACTCGTCGAGTCGGTCGCTTACACCTCGACCCGGATCCCGCTCGAACTCGCCGAGTCTCCCCTTAAAATTCAGGTCTTCTTTCTTTTCTTGACTTTCCAAACTTTGGGGTGTTACAACTCTCCCCCACTTAAACTAAACTTCATCCTCGAAGTTTGCTATGACCAACTTTCCTGCGAACAGCCTCCAACTCTCTATCTGGAAAACTAACACCCTTCTGTCCATCACTCCAGCCACTCACAGTGTTGGTCACTACTGTTGGTACATATTAAATTCTTCTCCTTTCCCAATTTCCTCAATGTTACTTCCTCCAACTGAGAATTCTATACCCCTCATCCGCCTATTGGATGCACTGAGACCACTCTGGTCCAACTAATCTACCGATATCTGAGTTACCGGACTCCCACCGGTCACTACACTCCATCGCAATCTCCTAGTCGCTTCCAGCGACTCCTGAAGATACGTCGACTATCCATAACTGCTCTATCCATTCTGCCGCTCATACTGAAACGATGATGCTGGAATCGGCTTGCTTATATCCCATCTGATTACTCAACTCCTACTAACTCGAGCCTTCCATCCTGAAAGAAAAGCTACCTGCCTAGCTATCCTTACAGATCACTTACACTTGGCAGAAGGCTCAACTGATCCTGCTGAGAGAGACTTGCCATTTCCAAATCAACCAACTATACCGTCAACACTTGCATTCCAACACAAATACAAATACTGACCCAAAACTCCGAAACCTTCCAAACACTGAACTGCCTGCAATACTGAACATGCCTGAAACTCTAAACTGCCTGAAACGCTGAACCGACTGAAACGCTGAACGGCCTGAAACACTGAACTGACTGAAAACACTGAACTGCCTGAAATACTGAACTGGCTGAAACACTGAGCTGCCTGAAACACTGATCTCCAACTCAACTGTGGAGTCAAGGGACTCCTCACTTAGTCGCTTCCACGACTTCTGAACGAAATCTTCCTCTAGGACTAGTTTCCACTAGTTATCCTGTCACTGCGGCTCAAAAAATCTTCCGATCCAACCGATCGGGTCCATACGTCACATCCTGACATCATCAATTCCACGACTAACAACATGATGGCTCCCAGACTGACGGTAGCCCTTAACATACCCGAACCCCAACGGTCCACTGCTACTCTGATCTCATAACTGATGTGACGATCTATAGCCAAAATTGCTGACTTAGCCATAACTGAACCATTTGGAAATCCGAAATCTAACCCGTGGATTCCCATATCCTCACAGCTGCACCCGAACTGGTGGGTACTACTGCTCTCCTGCATCCAACACGTGCTCATGCTACCTACCAATCTGGTAAAGGCTGCGACTACGCTCGCGGACTTACAACTCTCTAATACTATCTGGCTGCTAGTGAATGCTATGGCTACCCCCACAGACTTACAACACTACTACTACTATCTGACTGCTAGTGAATGCTACGGCTACCCCCGCAGACTTACAACACTACTACTACTATCTGACTGCTAGTGAATGCTACGGCTACCCCCGCAGACTTACAACACTACTACTACTATCTGACTGCTAGTGAATGCTACGGCCACCCCCGCAGACTTACAACACTACTACTACTATCTGACTGCTAGTGAATGTTACGGCTACCCCCGCAGACTTACAACACTACTACTACTATCTGACTGCTAGTGAATGCTATGGCTACCCCTGCAGACTTACAACACTACTACTACTATCTGACTGCTAGTGAATGCTACGGCTACCCCCGCAGACTTACAACACTACTACTACTATCTCGAGGACATCCTGACTATCCCTAGTCTCGCTAGTGATTCCTCATCCCGATTTACCAAAAACAGTCCTTAGTCTTTGAATACTGCATCATTCTTGACATCTTATATCCTTGATATACTTAGCGCTTCGTCGAGGAACTCTTCGGCTTGGTTCCCAAACCAACCGTCTGCTAATCCGGATACAAGAAGCTTTCGTTGGGAAGTTTCCAAACTCCCAACTCCTGAATCCACGCAATCTTGCATGCTGACTCTGCCTCTAGCTACTAATACGAAAACATCTCCTGCTATCCGTTCTCTGGATCCCCATTCCGACTCACTTGAGCCTCTACAGGTGGTCCTCCCAATCCTAGATTCTCAACCAGCTTCTAATCATCTCGATTACATGAACTAAATGCTGGGAAGGTCCTCGAACTCCCAAATCTGAAATCCTCAATCCATCGATCACCGTGCTACAATCACTTCAGAGGTCGCACAATCATTATGAATCTACGTGGCTCTTATTCTTGTATACTTGGAAGGGTTCTCCCCCACTTGGATTCGACTAGATCCTTACTGCTCACTGGTCGAAAGGATTTCCAACCTTCCTTTCATTAGAAGGGCGATATGTTGTCCGCTGACGTTTATCCTTGCCAGCGCTCCAACTAACTCTTACCAGATCCGCACCCTTCCTGCTATCTAGCTGCGCACCCTTTGATCCTTAACTGTAATTGCTTTAGGGACTACATCCCGAGAATCTGCGTTTGGGGTGCGCATCCCCAACCACCTCCTTACTGATCGCTAGCTACTCCACTAAAACTCTGGACTATCACTCCTGAGAATATAACTGATCATTCCCCAACTAACGCCTTCCGCAAGTAGTAAAGCACTACTGCATCTTACACATACATGTTACAGATACTGAATCCGAAGTAACCTGATCTAGAGGGAACGACCTCCAATTCACTATTCGAATTCCAAGGTATGCAGATGGCATAAAACTCGACCACTAGCAGGTAATATAGTACCTCCACACTCAAGCTTATTGATAACAATGCAGCAACATAACAATAATATCACAATAATAGATGACAAAAAGCAAGAGATACATACCTCCATTACTCAGTGCTGTTCGAATCCCTGCCCGCCGACTGAACAACATCTGTCTGATCCTGGAGCCTCTCGATCAATCTATCCGTGATCCTCACGACCATGTCGGGCAGATCCTCGTGAATGGCTCGCAAAACATCCTCAACTATCCAATCATACAAAGGTCTCTCTTGGAGACAGGGTGCCCCACTCACTCCTGTCCCCTGATGGCAGAAACTAGAAATGGGATCTCCCTCCCTGACGGATCCCTGAACTCCAAAAGACTCGAGACCTAGACGAGACCCAAACTGCCCTGAAACTAACCCGGACTTAAAGGCCTCAAGATGACGGTCCATGAGCTCCACAATGGCCTCTCTAACCGAACCGAAAATCACTGGAGTCTGATCAATGATGTTGCGCGTGATCTCTACGGAAATGAAATCCCTCATCTGATCATCAAGCTGCCCGACTCTAAAGCCCGAGCCAGATCCCTCCTCGACGTCTGAACTGCTAACTGGTAGTTCGCGCAATGTCACCATGCTGAAAATATAACAATTCCTGATCAATTTACACACTACTGCTGAGGGATTTCTCACACACTACACCATTCCCTGCTTTCGTATTGGCCCCTCTTGAATCGAGTGCGGATCCTCTGCTTTCAGTAGTATGGGCCCCTACTACCTTCCACATGTATCCGCACTTTCCTCAAGAGTTACCTCAACTCCACCAAATCACTTCTAGTGATCTCTGCTACTCCAATCCTAGGCTTGCCCTAGGGAAATCTATGACTCCACTCAAACCAGTCCTCAACTACTGAAGGCCTCCTTGTAATGCTAATTAGCCACCACCTGAATACCATCACATGCAATGAGGCTCGGATAATCCTTCGAGTAAAAGACTCGTCCCTACAACGGTTGGACTCAGACAAGAGCTGCGCAATAGGGCCAAATCCAGCACTCTGAGATTATTCAACCCTGCTCACATGTGATGTGACGTATTCACCTAATGGCTAACTCCCACCACTCAGAGTCCCATAATGCACAAAGCAAGCAGCATTCGGATAAAGGAAACATGCTCAGGCAAGACTATTCTCATAATGAGAAACTACACTAGCATACAATGCTAAGCTCGCGCTACCAGGCATAACCTAAACAGGCTATCCTACTGTTGTTTACTCAATACTAGCATGCAATTCTAATAAAGCTGAACACATAAAGCAGGCACATAAGGCATCATCCTAGATCCTTAGTCCTATTATAGCATGCTGTTCTACTGAAGCTAGAACTGAAACTGAAACTGAAACTGATACCGAAATTGATACTGAAACTGATACTGATAATCATAACATAACTTGTATGGGTAAATTGGGAGTACTTACTTGAGCTCGGCTGATTGCATGCACGACACCCTTTTCTCTTTTCAAAACTCATTTTGCTTTTTCTAAAACTCTTTTCTTTACACTTTTCTAAAATTGTTTTCTTTTCTCAAAATTCTTTTGTAACTACGATTTTTCTTTTGAAAATTCTATACCACTTCCTTAGTTTGAGTTCAGGCACACTCAGAAGTGCGCCCGAATCCCTCAAACCAAGGCTCTGATACCAACTAGGAACGACCCAAAAATCACGACAAAAAAAAAATTCTTTTAAAACATTACTAAATTCATATTTATAAAACCGTTTCATAAGTCATAACATAATTTCTCGAGTATTAAATCAAAATATAACATCATCATCAGAGTCAAACGTTTCCAGGCTAACTGACTATGGTGTGTGCACTGCAATCTTCCCGAGCTCCTCTTTTGAAAACCGAGTACCTGATACCAAAACTGAAAACCATAAGCACGAAGCTTAGTGAGCTCCCCCAAACTACCACATACCACACAATAACATATAAAGCACATACTGGGCCTTGCCCACTGCATCGGACCGAAGTCCGGACTAACTGGGGCCTTGCCCCCTACATCGGACCGAAGTCCGAAGCTGAATGGGACCTTGTCCCCTACATCGAACCGAAGTCCGAAGCTGAAATCGGACCGAAGTCCGCAGCTGACTGGGACCTTGTCCCCTACATCGAACCGAAGTCCGAAGCTGACATCGGACCGAAGTCCAAAGTTGGCTGGGACCTTGTCTCCTACATCGACCGAAGTCCGAAGCTGACATCGGACCGAAATCCGAAGTTGACTGGGACCTTGTCCCCTACATCGGACCGAAGTCTGAAGCTGACAGAACATAGCATAAACATATCAACTAGCATAAACACATAAATCCTGTCTGAGCCACGAAGGCATTAAACATACTAACTACTACATCGGACCAAAGTCCAAAGCTGATTGGGACCTTGTCCCCTACATCGGACCGAAATCCGAAGTTGACTGAAAACCGCATAAACATATCAACTGGCATAAACACATATATCCTGTCTGAACCACGAAGGCATCAAACATACTAACTACTACATCGGATTGAGGTCCGAAGCTGACTACTAGCTAAACGGGTCGGCATTGTGGCCTTAGACCCGTTACTACTGGAAGGAAACTCACCTAAACTGCTGAGCTCTGCTGATAAACCTCTGGCTGCTACTCGACAATCCCCTGAACCGCTGCTCCCCTAGCTCTCCGAGCTATCAATATACATATAACACTTAGTCCGACAGTCAACTAAGTCAACTCTGGTCAAAGTCAACCTTCCAGGTCAACCCTACTCGCCGAGTCCTCCTAATGACTCGTCGAGTTCATAATCTCAGGGTCTTTCTATTCGCGACTCGACTCGCCGAGTCATTCTATGACTCGCCGAGTCCAACCAGTTCCAAGTCCTATCCTGTCCAACTCGCTGAGTCACCACCCGACTCACTGATTCGAGTCTCAACTTGAAGGGTTTGAGGTTTTGCGACCTGACTCGCCGAGTCCACTAATAGACTCGCCGAGTCCAAGGCAATATTCAACCAACTCGTCGAGTTGTTCTTCCAACTCGCCGAGTTCATGCTTAACTTCATCCGACTCGACGAGCTGTTCATCCCACTCGTCGAGTTCCTCCTCATCTTCAAGATACTCACCGAGTCCACTCGAAGGACTCGCCGAGTCTATTCGGTCCTTAATCCATGCAGTGGCTTTTCGAGCCAAGCAGGGCTTCCAACTCATAGATCCATACTTCTAAGGCCTATCCCCCATGTTAAGTGGCAAACTTTATGTGTAGATCAAGAGATTTATGCTTAAAACACATTCAAACTAGGGTTTATGACAACATACTTCTTCAACATACCAAGGGCTGATACTTTAGGGGATTCTAGACCACAACAAACATGGATCTGAGGTAGCAACCTCATATCTGGACCTCTAACTCCAAATGGTTACTTATCATGCCAAAATGCCCAAAACTCACACATAAGAATAGATCTAGGTGAAAAGGGATTCCAAGCAACAGCTTATTACCTCCAATTGGTCTGAAATGTCTTCTCAATCCCGGATTTACAGTCCCTTCTTGCACCTCCAAAGCCTTTCTTCCTTCTCCAAGCTTTAGTGCACTCTTCAAGGCAAGATCTTGCTCTAAAACGGATATGGCAGCTAGGGTTTAGTGTTCTGGGGTAGAGAGGCAATAAGGGAACCCTAGGAAGGAGAATGAGACGCTTAAATAGGCTCCAGGTCCCGGATTTAGGGTTTTCCTCATTCAGACCCAACTCGTCGAGTCTCCTTGGCCGACTCGCCGAGTCGGTCGCTTACACCTCGACCTGGATCCCGCTCGGACTCACCGAGTCCCTCCATGGACTCGCCGAGTCTCCCCTTAAAATTCAGGTCTTCTTTCTTTTCTTGACTTTCCAAACTTTGGGGTGTTACATTCTGATGCTTCTACAATCGATCTAGCATGTAAAGTTACAACCTTTACGTGCTTGCATGGGACTTTGAGCTCAAAATTTCCTAAAACAAGCTCTTACAATGCATGGGGCCTTCTTTGAGTGCAAGAGCCACTCCTTTCTGGCTTGTAACCCCTCTAAGGACCTAGATCTGAAACATCAACCCCTAACCATGCTTGCAATCATGGTTGGTGACCAAAATGGCTTAGAAAATCCCTAGAACTCCACAAAATGGGATCTGTCAAAAGAATAAACAAGGTATAGACTTTATACCCTCTATAGATTGTAATTGATGCTCAAAATCGGATGCTTCTAGCCTCATCTTGATCCTTCAAGCTTTTCCTTCCTTCCTTGGATCACAAAAGCACCAAAATCACTCCAAATGCCTTAGATTGCTTCAATAATGGCTAGGGTTTGCTATGGGGGTCTTTTGGGAGCAAATGGGACGAAGGAGGCGGAGTTAAGGTGTTTAAATAGGGTGCAAATCCTCGGGTTAGGGTTTTTGTCCAGACAGGGCCTACTCGACGAGTCCGGGACCCGACTCGTAGAGTCCACTTCTTAAACCCCGCGTCTCATCCCCCTTCTACTCGGCGAGTTAGTCCTTCAACTCGCCGAGTCCAATAGGGTGCAAACCCTGTGTCTGCTGCTCGATCCTAAAACAGCTCGGGGTAATGCTCAATCATCTCGTCCGCCGGCTCCCAAGTCCACTCCGACCCCTTCCGGTGATGCCATTGTACCTTCACGAGTTCCACTCTTTTGTTCCTCAATTCCATCGACTTTCGGTCGAGGATTGCCACCGGTCGCTCAATGTAGTTCAAGATGTCATCAACCTGAATGTCCTCCAAGGGTACCACTGCTGAAGCGTCCATCAGGCACTTTCGCAGCTAGGAAACATTGAAAGTATTGTGTATCTAACTGACTTCGGCTGGCAAATCCATCCTATATGCCACCTTGCCCACCCGGGATATAACCCTGAACGGTCCAATGTACTTGGGGCTCAACTTGCCCCGCTTCCTAAATCGAACAACGCCTTTCCATGGCGACACCTTTAAGAGAACCATATCCCCGGCCTAGAACTCCAGGTCTGATCGACGCTTATCGGCATAGCTTTTCTGCCGACTCTAAGAAGTCTGAAGCCTGCTCCGGACCTGCTGAATCTTCTCTGTCGTCTTGAGCACTACCTCAGTGCTCCCTATTACCCTCTGGCCAACCTCACCCCAACATATCGGGTCCTGCACTTCCTCCCATAAAGCATCTCGAAGGTAGGACGATCAATGCTCGCATGATAACTATTGTTACAGGACAACTCTGCCAATGGAAGGTAGGTATCCTAACTACCTCCAAAGTCTCATACGCATGCTCACAGCATATCCTCTAGGGTATGGATGGTCCGCTCGCTCTGACCATCCGTCTGCGGGTGAAAGGCGGTGCTAAAATGAAGACGAGTACCCAACTCGTCATGAAACTTCCTCCAAAACCTGGAAGTGAACTGCACATCCCTGTCTAAATTCACGGAAACTGGTACACCGTTCCGCGCCACCACCTCCCAGATATAGACGTCGGCCAACTTCTCGGCCGAGATTCTCTCCTAAATCGGGATAAAGTGGGCACTCTTGGTCAATCAATCGAAGATGACCCAGATCGAATCCACTCCCCACGCGGTCCAGTGAAGCTTAGTGATAAAATCCATCGTGATGTCTTCCCATTTCCACAGCGGAATATCCAACGGCTGCATCTTGCCGTGCGGTCTGTGATGCTCAGCCTTGACCTTCCTACAGGTCAAGCACCGCTCCACGAACCATGCCACATCTCGCTTCATGCAGGGCCACCAATAGTCCAGACGAAGATCCCTATACATCTTCGTCGCCCCGGGATGAATGGAGAAGCGAGATTTGTGCGCCTCCTCCATCAGGACCTGGCGCACACCCCGTGGTATGGCACCCACACCCTACGATGTAGTGTTAGTAACCCTCGGCTGTCATAGTAGAAGGAGGAAACTTGCCCCATGATCCACTCGCTCTTCCAATGTTCCTCCTTCATGGCCTCCTGTTCGGCCTCCCGAATCTGCTCCAACAGTGGAGTCACCACTATCATCCTCAGGCATATATACCTGATCGGCGCTGCCTTGCAGCTAAGCGCGTCGGCCACCACATTGGCCTTACCTGGGTGATAAAGGATCTCACAATCATAATCCTTTACCACGTCTATCCACCGACGCTGCCTCATGTTTAGATTCGGCTGATCCATGAGGTACCTCAACCTCTTATGGTCTGTGTAGATGGTTCAACGAACCCCATAGAGGTAATGAGGCCAAATCTTGAAGGCGAATACAACAACCCCAAATTCCAAATCATGCGTCGGGTAGTTCGCCTCGTGAGGCTTCAGCTGCCTCAACGCGTACGCGATGACATGCCCTCTCTGCATCAATACTGCGCCCAAACCTGAGATGGACGCATCACAGTACACAACAAAATACTCCATGCCCTCTAGCAGGGCTAAGATTGGCACCTCACACAATCTCTGTCTCAGTGTCTCGAACGCGGCCTGCTACTCAGGCCCCCAACGAAAGACCATGACCTTCCTTGGTAGCCTGTTCAGGGGTACGGCTATCTTGGAGAAATCATGGATGAATATCCGATAGTAACCGGCAAATCCTAGAAAACTGCGAATCTCGGATGGAGACTTCGGAACCTCCCATCTCATCATGGCCTCCACTTTGACCGGGTCCACTAACATCCCGTTCTAGTTGACGAGATGACCAAGGAACTGCACCTCGCGTGTGACATCCCCAGTTTTCACGGCCAGAAAAGACCGATTTTGTTTATGCTTTATAAAAATCAGAGTACTTCATTTCATAAAAATGTTGCAGAATTTGTTCCCAGAAAAACACGATAAATACTTTATCAAAACATTTTCAAAGAAACGTATTTTATTCATTTTAAAATTTTTGGGATGTCATCGTCAATACAAAAACATAAGCATAAACGGAACTTACATTTATTTACACTAGTGATCTACATCTATTTAATCTCTCAGTGTAATATGACTTTGTATCAACACCTGTGATATAAATAAACTGAGTAGGTCAGGTTGGGAAACCTGGTGAGTACATAGGGTTTTCAACCCAGAATATTATAATTATTATGTTTAAACAATCAAACAATCAACCCAATTACCCATCCCCATTATCTTCTTTACTCTTAAGGATTTAACCTAAGAGTCATCTATCCTACATTTGTTTATCCCGAAGTCCCTTACTTCCAGGGTTATAGGACTGGCACTAAGTCCATAGCTACCAATGTTTGTTCGTAAAGAACTAATTCCATAGCTGCTATAGTCTATTCATCGGGTACTAAATCCATAGCTACCAGTGTTTATCTAATAGGTACTAAGTCCATAGCTACTAATTCCCAACAGGTACTAAATCCATAGCTACCGGTGTTTGTCCAATAGGCACTAAGTCTATAGTTGTCGATGTTTATTAGGCACTAAGTCCACAGCTGCCAATGTTTACTCACACCATCTTTTATCTCTCATCGTTCATCTACCCATGTCATACCCAACATATTTGTATATATAAAATATGTATACAGTTTAAATCCTTTAAAACATGCATAAAAACGTTCATCCAGCATAAATAGCAAGTACTCAAATAAAATGCACACATAGCATGTAATTTATATAAAATACTTCATATCTATGTGTAAGATGAAAGTAACAATGCACTCACCTGAAAGGTGGTGAGTCGACACTCGAACAACACATCGTTACTCTTAAAACAATTATCCCTTGACGAAACCTAGTATCATTACCACTAGAGTTTAGTCTAACGCTTGGTGAGACTAATTTAATAGTCTAGCTATTATTACTATTATATAAGCGTTAAATAACACTCAATATAACTCATAATAATAGCCCAAATAATTATTTTAAGGTCCTAATAATGTTACTATAATTAAATAAAATCTCTATTAAATATAGTATAGGCGTAGCTCACTTACAGCGGATTTTTATTAAAAACCGGGCTTCGCTGGAGCAGCGTTTCCGAGCCGAAAGCTTTTCTTCTCGGAGCCGTCGGTCGCTCGGGGGCTTTCTTCTCGTGATAGGGAGGTTCCCTAGACTTGGGAGGGGTTTAGGGAGGTTAGAGAGAAGTTAGAGAGAGAAAGAAAGGTTTGAAGGTGTGAGGAAATTATGAATAGTTCATCTCTTATTTATAGGAATTGTATAGTAAAGTAGTCTCCAAGCTTCGTCCGTAACTTTTGCATACGAGCTCCGTTTTTGTCTGTTTTTTTACCGCTGAGTTCCTATTAATGAGATCTTCAACTCTTATTTAGACGTCGTTGGCTAATTCTCATTCCATCTCGGATTTACAAAACTGTATCGAATTCGCCGCGCTCGAAAAGTAGTGACTAAGTTTCATCCATATCTTTCGCATACGAGCTCTATTGTCGACGTTCTTTATATCCATGCATTGGTATTTACGAGTACTACAACTTTCATTTAGATCCCGTCGGCTAATTCTCACTCTATCTCAGATTTACAAAACTGTATCGAATTCGCAACGCTCGAAGAGTAGGGACTAACCTTCATCCATATCTTTCGCATACGAGCTCCGTTTTCGACTGTCTTTTTATCGTTTAACTCCTATTAACGATATCTTCATTTATCGTTTAGATTATTTTGCCTAAAAATTGACCGATCTAAAATTCAGATTTCGGGATGTGCGCTGCTATGCTAAATCTTAGAAAAATCATAACTTCCTCATACGAAGTAAGATTTGGATGTTCTTTTTATGCACACTATCGGTTTAACATATACTACGACTTTTTTTAGATCGCTAAGGCTAAATCTTGCTCTTTCATAAATTCACTATTTACGCCTCCCGGTATCGTGTCGGTTCCGTCTCGAAACTTCAACGGGTCATAACTTCTTCGTTATAACTCAGATTTCGGCGTTCTTTATATGTATGGAAACCTTGTGACATATACTAAAACTTTGTTCAAATTATTTATTCTAAATAATCATTTGTCGAAAAGTCGTTTTCGACCCCTATTGCCTCTAAATTGACTCGCCCGGATCTACGGGCGTTACAATTATCTCCCCCTTAGGATGATTACGTCCCGGAATCATCAACGAAACAGGGCTCACATGATGACTCCATTCGTTATCTATTCATCCTAACTCATAACTTCGATGTTTCTTCGAACGAGTATCTAACTCTTAGACTCCTTGACTACAGGCGGTGCTCGATCTTGCATCCGCTCTCTATCTCACGTTAGACTCCAAATTATGACCTTCAAGTCACAATGTCAATCCTCAGTTGATAAGATTTGAAGATAAGTTATTTTATTACTACTATGGATCGATGTGTCATATTCTAATGACCTATCATCGTATGTTGCAACGCTTAGACTTAGGTCTCTTAGAGTCATATTCCAGAATGGAATATGCCTTCCTTCATGGTCTAATGTGATGTAATCACATTTTAACATGTAGCATTTCTAGCTACCAACTTCTTTAACAACGAGCACGATACTTCTATTGATCGCTTTGATTTCGATTGTTTCGTTTAAGTCGGACGCTACATCAAACTTGGTTCTCTGAACCACGTAACCTACTCATCGTAGTCAGACTCAATGCGATATGACCACTAGGGTCGGGATGACAACAATTTTCTTAGTTATTACCGAAACAATGGTAACGACATAGTTAAATAAAACGAAATCAATTACTAGTTGTTGGGTAACCTTGTGACTTTCCTGTGCTTCCGGTAGTATAGGCCTCTACTACCATTCACACCTACTCATACTTGTCCCAAGTATCGTCTCGTAGTTTTCCAAGTCACCATACAAGAAAATCACATAACAATTTAACACACCAGATAACAAAACGAAGATTTTATTATTTCTTGAAACTATTACATAGGTGTTCAAGTTCGCCCTGGACTATGCCTCTAATGGGCTACATCATACGATACTATGGCTACTGCATAACTTGATCTCGGGTATAAAGTCCTCATCCTTGATTCCTCACATGGTTTTCTGCTTCGTCGAGGATCATGTGAAATGCCCTTGGCCTTGGTGACGTTCTGGTCTTGCTGTTTTATTTTTCCTTGGGCAGTCTCTGGACATGTGCTCCTTGCCTCCACATCCGTAGCATACTTTATCATTATGTGTGCAGTCCTTGGAATAGTGACCAGTCCTCCCACACTTGTAACAAGTCACTTCTTCATTGCACTTCCCACAATGCTTCTTCTTGCATTTATCACACCATCTCACTTCACCTCCATCTCCTCCTCCAAGCCTTGAGAATTTGCTTTCCTTGTTGGACCTTGAAGATCCTTCAAACTTCCGCTTCTCTCCCGCCTTATCTTTTTCTAGACCCATTTCTCTTATCTGGGCATCTACGTTCTTAGCTGCCCTAACAGCTGTTTTCAAGGTAGTTTCCATTTTCACCATTGGGACAAAGTCAGTGGGCAGTCCGTTAGCAAACCTATCAATCTTGAAGAGTTCAGTAGGAACCAAGTAGGGGAATAGCTTCATCCTCTCGGTGAATGCGGTGGTATACTCATCAACACTCATCTTCCCTTTCTTCAGGTTCTGAAACTCGTTGTTTAGGTCTATCAGATCTATCTCCAAGTAGTACTGCATTTCCAACTGTTCCAAGAACATTTCCCATGGCATCCTTAAGGCTTCTCCTCATGGCATCGTATCTGCCAATAGCTTCCACCAGCTCAAGACTCCAGTTTTCAGTTGTCTTACGGCGAAGACGGTCTTCTGTTTCTCGCTACAGTCGCATCTCTCAAACATAATTTCCATCTCAGAGATCCAATCCATAATCTCAACAGGCTTTGGGCTTCCTAAGAGACTTGGTGGTTTCGCACCCAATAAATTCTTGTACATTCGCCCATCCTTGTCGTTTCTCCTCTCCGGGCCATCTTGAGTCCCCACTTGACTCACTTGGCAGCTGTAGTTCCCTTGCTCCGATTGCTCGGGAATCAGTCGGGTTGCTCAGTGGGCATAGTAGGTTCGTCCCTATTCGACATCCTCCTCATTTCTTCCCTTTGTTCAGCTAGCACAGCCCAAATCATGGCTTGAACTCCAGCCATGGTGACTGGCTCAGGTGCAACTTCTTCTACAACAGGTATTTGCCGAACCACTGGGGGTTGGTTCCTATTCTCATTTTGATTCACGTTTCCGCTACGGGTCCTTGCCATCTTGATCTATACACCGAATAAGCTGAATCTAGACCTTTACTTAGGATTAACATTTGAATCATCCTTATCACTCCGAAACGTTTACATGCTAGTTCTAATATCGTAGTCGTACGTTTAGAATCCTAAACACATAAGGTTTCCAGATCCGGTCGGCAACAGACCATAGATCCGAATAAATAACAGCAAATAAGGCATAAAGCATTTAGCACATAAAAGCATTATAGGGATAATTCCTAAAATAAGCTAGTGCTCACACCTAACAATCATTGCTTAGCATTCTAAGTTTAAGTCTAGAAATAAATCCATATTCCTAGTTCGCTTAAACTAATGCTCTGATACCAACTGTGACATCCCCAATTTTCACTACCAGAAAAGACCGATTTTGTTTACGCTTTATAAAAATCAGAGTACTTCATTTCATAAAAATGTTGCAGAATTTATTCCCAGAAAAACACGATAAATACGTTATCAAAACATTTTCAAAGAAACGTATTTTATTCCTTTTAAAATGTTTGGGATGTCATCGTCAATACAGAAACATAAGCATAAACGAAACTTACATTTATTTGCACTAGTGATCTACATCTCTTTAATCTCTCAGTGTAATGTGACTTCGTATCAACACCTATGATATAAATAAACTGAGTGGGTAAGGTTGGGAAACCTGGTGAGTACATAGGGTTTTCAACCCACAATATTATAATTATTATGTAAAAACAATCAAACAATCAACCCAATTACCCATCCCCATTATCTTCTTTACTCGTAAGGATTTAACCTAAGAGTCATCTATCCTACATTCGTTTATCCCGAAGTCCCTTACTTCCAGGGTTATAGGACTGGCACTAAGTCCATAGCTACCAATGTTTGTTCGTAAAGAACTAATTCCATAGCTGCTATAGTCTATTCATCGGGTACTAAATCCATAGCTACCAGTGTTTATCTAATAGGTACTAAGTCCATAGCTACTAATTCCCAACAGGTACTAAATCCATAGCTACCGGTGTTTGTCCAATAGGCACTAAGTCTATAGTTGCCGATGTTTATTAGGCACTAAGTCCACAGCTGCCAATGTTTACTCACATCATCTTTTATCTCTCATCGTTCATCTACCCATGTCATACCCAACATATTTGTATATATAAAATATGTATACAGTTTAAATCCTTTAAAACATGCATAAAAACGTTCATCCAGCATAAATAGCAAGTACTCAAATAAAATGCACACATAGCATGTAATTTATATAAAATACTTCATATCTATGTGTAAGATGAAAGTAACAATGCACTCACCTGAAAGGTGGTGAGTCGACACTCGAACAACACATCGTTACTCTTAAAACAATTATCCCTTGACGAAACCTAGTATCATTACCACTAGAGTTTAGTCTAACGCTTGACGAGACTAATTTAATAGTCTATCTATTATTACTATTATATAAGCGTTAAATAACACTCAGTATAACTCATAATAATAGCCCAAATAATTATTTTAAGGTCATAATAATGTTACTATAATTAAATAGAATCTATATTAAATATAGTATAGGCGTAGCTCACTTACAGCGGGTGTTTATTAAAAACCGAGCTTCGCTGGAGTAGCATTTCCGAGCCGAAAGCTTTTCTTCTCGGAGCCGTCGGGTGCTCCGGGGCTTTCTTCTCGTGATAGGGAGGTTCCCTAGACTTGGGAGGGGTTTAGGGAGGTTAATGAGAAGTTAGAGAAAGAAAGAAAGGTTTTAAGGTGTGAGGAAATTATGAAAAGTTCATCTCTTATTTATAGGAATTGTATAGTAAAGTAGTCTCCAAGCTTCGTCGGTAACTTTTGCATACGAGCTCCGTTTTTGTCTGTCTTTTTACCATTGAGTTCCTATTAATAAGATCTTCAACTCTTATTTAGACCTCGTTGGCTAATTCTCATTCTATCTCGGATTTACAAAACTGTATCGAATTCGCCGCGCTCAAAAAGTAGGGACTAAGTTTCATCCATATCTTTCGCATACGAGCTCTATTATCGACGTTCTTTATGTCCACGCATTGGTATTTATGAGTACTACAACTTTCATTTAGATCGCGTCGGCTAATTCTCACTCTATCTCAGATTTACAAAACTGTATCGAATTCGCAACGCTCGAAGAGTAGGGACTAACCTTCGTCCATATCTTTCGCATACGAGCTCCGTTTTCTACTGTCTTTTTATCGTTTAACTCCTATTAACGATGTCTTCATTTATTGTTTAGATTATTTTGGCTAAAAATTGACCGATCTAAAATTCAGATTTCGGGCTGTGCACTGCTATGCTAAATCTTAGAAAAATCATAACTTCCTCATACGAAGTAAGATTTGGAGGTTCTTTTTATGCACACTATTGGTTTAACATATACTACGACTTTTGTTTAGATCGCTAAGGCTAAATCATGCTCTATCATAAATTCACTATTTACGCCTCCCGGTATCGTGTCGGTTCCGTCGCGAAATTTCAACGGGTCATAACTTCTTCGTTATAACTCGGATTTTGGCGTTCTTTATATGTATGGAAACCTTGTGACATATAATACAACTTGGTTCAAATTATTTATTCTAAATAATCTTTTGTCGAAAAGTCGTTATCGACCCCTATTGCTTGTAAATTGACTAGCCCGGATCTACGGGCGTTACACTGCGCAACCAGAACTCACACTTGGAGAACTTAGCATACAAGTTCTCCCTCCTCAAAGTCTCCATAACCTCTCGCAGATGCTCCTCATGCTCCTCTTGTGTCTTGGAGTAAACGAAGATATCATCAATAAACACTATCACAGACCGGTCTACACACGCGGTTCATGAGGTCCATGAACACGGTAGGAGCATTGGTGAGCCCGAAGGGAATCACCACAAACTCGTAGTGGGCATAACGCGTCTGAGACACAGTCTTCTGTACATCCTCCTCTCTGACGCTCATCTGATGATATCCTGAACGCAGATCAATCTTAGAGAACCAAAGATGCTCCCTATAGCTGGTCAAAGAGGTCATTAATCCTCGGGAGTGTGTAACGGTTCTTTTCTGTTACTTTGTTCAGCTCCCGATAATCTGTACACATCCGATGTGACCCGTCCTTCTTTCTCACAAACAGAATCGGGGCTCCCTAGGGAGAACTACTTAGTCTAATTAATACTTTGTCTAACAGCTCCTGCAGCTGTAAAGACAACTCCTGCATCTTAGGAGCCAGCCAATACGATGCCTTGGCTATCAGAGTCGCACCGGGGACAAGGTTGATCCTGAATTTCACCTGCCTCTCTAGAGGTATCCCAGGAAACTCGTTGGGGAATACGTACATAAACTCACGCACCATGGGCACATCGCTCATCGTCGCCTTACCCGCCTCCAGGGTGTCCATAACATAGGCGACATATCCAGCGCAACCCTGCTGAAGGTAACGCCTAGCTCTCGCTGCTGAACATACCGCTGGTACTTGCTGTGGCCTCTCGCCCTGAACTACCAACTCTCCCCCACTTGAGGTTCTGATCCGAACCAGCTGATGTGCGCAATCTATCACTGCCCCATTGGGGATCAACCAATCCATGCCTATAATCACCTTGTTCTCCCTCAACGGAATAGGAACTAGGTCTACCAGGTAACATTCCCCGAACACCCTCAAAACATAGTCCCGATAGACCTCCGATGCTCGTACTGACCGGTCGTCCGCAATCTCGACCTCTAGAGGGCAATCCAACATGCCCGAAGACTCCGGAAACTTCTTGCTAAGCGCACGAGATACAAATAATCGGGTGTCACCCAAATCAAATAACACCTGAACTGGGATTCTGTTCACATGGAACGATCCTAAACAAGGCACATGATATATCAAAATTACAGCGACATACTATAAAAGCATAAGAATAAGAAATCATACTCGTCACCACATCGGGTGCAGCACGTGCCTCCTCGGCTGTCAGCTAAAATGCTCGGCTCCGAACCACTGGAGCCTCCATTATGACCTTCCGGCCATCCACAACCCGTCCTGTCGCTGGAGTCGGCGCCACTACTGCTGCCAATCTAGGGCAATTGGCCTTTTTATGGCCCTTCTGATTGCAATTAAAGCAAATCAGGTCTGACATTTGTATCGCCAGAGTAGGGGCAGTATAATCCTTGCCAAAATGCCCAACCTTGCCGCACTTATAGCAGCCTGAACGTGGCCCAGTGCGACACGCTCCCTCGTGTGACCGACCGCATTTCCCACAGTGGTCCCGCCCTGACTGGCCCTTCGGCCTACCATCGGATCCCTTGGGCTTCTTCCCCTAAGCCCCCGCCATCTGCCCCTCCTCTGCCTTCCTCTTCTGGATGTGCTCCATATCAATTTCCCTCTCCCTAGCCCTGGCAATCATGGAATCCAGGGTAAGGCAAGCTGAAAAACTGACATGCTCTCGGATGTCAGCTCATAGCATATCATGGTAGTCGGTCCTTTTCATGTCCTCATCACCTGCATACTGAGGCACCAACAAAGCCCTCTCCCGGAACTTGGCGGTGATCTCTGACACAGTTTTCGTAGTCTGTCTCATATCCAAGAATTCCCTGGCCAACTGCTAAAGCTCTACAACTTGCGTAAACTCTACTCTGAACCGGGTCACGAAATCCGACCATGTCATAGCCTCAACAACCAAGGCTTCCAGAGAGTCACCAACTGAATCCCATCAGTCCCTAACTCGGTCCCTCAAACACCCTGCTGCAAATCGTACCTTCGACCCCTCAGGGCAGAAGCTGGTCAGCTGTGCAGACTCAATGTCCGCAATCCATCGTCTGGCAGCAATGGGGTCCTTCGCCCCTTGGAAATCTGGTGCATCACTCCCTCTGAAGGCCTTAAAGGACAGCGTGCGTGGTCCTGACTGGCTGGTCCCCATGTCACTCCGGAACGCCCTGAGTCGATCCTCCATCAGCTCAATGATACCCTCCTTGATCAACCAGAAGATAATTGGCGTCGTATCAAGGATACCCCTCATAATCTCGGACGCGATGAACTTGCGTAACCCATCATCCACATGCTTGGATCCTGCCCACGAGCCCGATCCTTACCCAGATCCTGAACCTCCTGCTCCATGTCGCGTGACCACCATTCTAAACCAATAAACATACGAATGTCAGGGTCACATATACTTTCTGGAGGTCACACACACTTTCCAAGTTTCTCGGTTCCATCTACGCCCTCCTCGGTTCGAGTACGGATCCTCTGCTTCCAGTAGTACGGGCCTATACTACCTTCCACATTTATCCGTACTTTCCTCAAGGATTGCTTCGACTTCACCATGTCCCTTTTACCGATAACCTTTCCACTGAACTCATCCTAGGCTTCCCTAGGGCACTCTCTGACCTACTCTCCGCCATCAGCTGCACTAGGAGTCCCCACCACCTCCCCCTAACTAGCTTGCAGATATTGTTACATATCTGCTCCTTAGTTAGTTTAAGCTGGTCAGAACCCCCATAGCACAAAGCAAGCAGCATTCGTGCCTCGAGTAACCAAACCAGGCATAACATACACATGGCATCCTACTGCTGACTAAACAGTCCTAGCATACAACTCATACAACAAGCACATAAGGCATCCTTCCTAGATCCTTAGTCCTAAGTAGCATGCAATTCTCAGAATCATATATCAGGCACACAAGGAATCCTCCTAGATCCTTAGTCCTATTCTAGCATGCAGTTCTCTGAATCAAAACCATATAACATAACATACCAAGTATGGGTATCTTGGGGAAAACTTACTTGAGCCCGGCCGGTCGCACGCATCACACACTTCGTTTTTCTTAAAATTCCTCAATTTAGACTTTAGAAAACCATTTTTCCTTTAAAGATCTTTTAGTCCCTCGGTTTGAGTCCAGACGCCCCCGAGGGTGTGTCCGAATCCCTCAAACCAGGGCTCTGATACCAACATGTAACGCCCAATTTTCAAGGCCAAAAATTTCCTTTTTGAATCAACGCATTTAATAAACATTTTACCAAAACATTGTCAATAAAACATTCCATTACAAAATCATAATGTTGTATTTAAAACCATAGCATCATAAATATTGAAAATCAGAGTACAGTCCCAAAAACTTCTTGTGGAAACATGTGTGTGTGTGTGATGCGCTACTACACCGCCGACTCCTTCCCCTTGGACGAAGAGGTACCTGAAACCAAAACCAAAACTGTTAGAACAAAGCTTAGTGAGTTCCCCCATCATACCACATACCATACAATATCATCGGTATCTTTCAACCGGTAACCTTCATCGGTATCTTTCAACTGGTAACCATCATCAGTATCTTTCAACCGGTAACCGTCATCGGTATCTTTCAAGCGGTAATCAACATCGGTATCTTTCAACTGGTAACTGGGGACTATTTCACCCCCTACCACTAGCACATAATCAACATATATAAGCATACAGAGAGGCATATTCGGGTACTGGCCTACCCTTGGGTCCTAAGGACCACTGTCAAGGAAACTAATCCCTACCATACACATAACATACCATCTAGATAAACCTCATGACCATCACATAACCAGACCAAGATATTTATTAGAAAGACCATTATCTTCTAAATACCCCTTTTTGGTGGGCCGGCATTGCGGCCTTAGACCCACCCCTACTGGAAGGTAACCCACCTCGTAGTAGCTGCTAGTCTGTGTGGGAATCCTCTGGCTATAATTCCCACAAAACATTTATTCATACACTGCTAACTGTTCTTAGGGTAAAATGACCATTTTACCCCTGACCAAGTCAAAGTCAAAGTCAACTTCCAGTTGACCTCACTCGCCGAGTTGGCTCGCCAACTCGCTAAGTCCCTATGCTTCCATTTGTCCTTATACCCGTCTCTACTCGTCGAGTTACGCGATAACTCGACGAGTTTTCCTTCTAATTGAATATCGACTGAATCTTCATCTGACTCGCCGAGTTGTATGAACAACTAGTCGAGTTCATCTTCATCCTTAAGATGATTGCCTTGGACTCGCTAAGTCTGCTCACGCACTCGCCGAGTCCCATGAATTCCAGAACAATGGCTTAGTCTGGAACGTTGGGTCACTCCCCGGGACCCCCCTAAAACCTTTCCACACTCAACTGGGTTCTTTTGACCCTCAACTGATATGCGACAGAAACCTTGGACTCGCCGAGTCCAAGAATGGACTCGTCGATTTGGTCACATCCTCTCACTAAATCTTCAGTTTCTGATGTACAACCCTTGATCAAAACATAGATCTATGCTTCTACAATCGATCTAGCACGTAAAGTTACAACCTTTACGTGCTTGCTTGGGACTTTGAGCTCAAAAGGTCCTAAACCAAGCTCTTACAATGCATGGGTCCTTCTTTGAGTGCAAGAGCCACTCCTTTCTGCCTTGTAACCCCTCTAAGGACCTAGATCTGAAACATCAACCCCTAACCATGCTTGCAATCATGGTTGGTGACCAAAATGGCTTAGAAAAACCCTAGAACTCCACAAAACGGGATCTATCAAAAGAACAAAAAAGGTATAGACTTTATACCTTCTGTAGAGTGCAAATGATGCTTAAAATCGGATCCTTCTAGCCTCCTCTTGATCCTTCAAGCTTTTCCTTCCTTCCTTGGATCACAAAAGCACCAAAATCACTCCAAATGCCTTAGATTGCTTCAATAACGGCTAGGGTTTGCTATGGGGGGTCTTCTGGGAGCAAATGGGACAAAGGAGGCCGAGTTAAGGTGTTTAAATAGGGTGCAAACCCTCGAGTTAGGGTTTTTGACCAGACAGGGCCTACTCGTCGAGTCTAGGACCCGACTCGTCGAGTCCACTGCTTAAACCATGCGTCTCATCCCCATTCTACTTGGCGAGTTGGTCTTTCTACTCTCCGAGTCAAAGGACAAAATGCAAAACATTTTAAAGAATTAATAAAAGAATACGTACCAAGAACCAGGTTCTACACCAGAACAACGGAAATGTCTAGGGGGCGGTTGGAGTGACTTCACGTATAGTATCATAACAGTTGGATATAAATGAATCATAGCATCACAAACATTCATACATTGAGAATACAAGTTTACATTGTTTACAGACTTTATTTTCTCAAAAGTTAAGTATAAGAAATTTAAAAGTAAAAATCATGATGTAGTAATGGCTGTCCTCAAAAAAAAAAATCGTAATACCTGCTTACTGGTTTCCTGAGAATACAAGCAGGTTTGAAAAGCGTCAACATTAAAGTTGGTGAGTTCATAAGCGTTTTTTTATGAATAAAATTTGTAGTGTATCCTTGTAAATGATAATGTAAAGTTTTCCAGAAAATCCAATATTTTCTTAAAGGTAAGATGTAGTCTTAAATCCCTAAGACCAAAAATGTAAGTAGTTCTGCATTGTAAAGTAGTATCATATAGCTTTACATATATATATATATATATATATATATATATATATATATATATATATATATATATATATATATATATATATATATATATATATATATAGAAACGATTGAAGATGCATTAGCCTCGTAAACCAGCTGATTGTCAATACCCTGTGTGAGTTATTATAACCATAATTAATATGACTAGTGGCCTGTACGACGTTCTTCAGGCGTCGGAGCTGGTAGACATTTGTCACCGTAGACTTCTAGTCTAACTGTAGCGAACAGCTTAGGTGCGGGGTTGTCAATCCCATACAGATCTATAAACAACGGTCTCACTCCCCTTCTAGAAGACATTGGTTATATTGTAGGACTTAAGGTGTACTTTAGGTAAAGTACGTGAAGAGAGTCTGTCTCATAAAATGTACCAATGCTTTACGTGTAATGTAATGAAATCCTTTTGTATGTAAAAGCATTTAGTTTATAGAGTGACATAATTCTAGTTCA
Source organism: Lactuca sativa (assembly GCF_002870075.4). Lineage (NCBI taxonomy): Eukaryota > Viridiplantae > Streptophyta > Magnoliopsida > Asterales > Asteraceae > Lactuca > Lactuca sativa. The sequence goes on from NC_056627.2 coordinate 196,678,791, forward strand.
GATTGATTATTTGTAATAAGATCGAAAACTGATAACTAGTTTTAATGAACCAGAAATTATACCCATTATAGTTTAGCTGAAACGTTGTAGATTCAGAGAAAAGTAAACCCATTTATCCATTTTATTATACAAAAGGAAAGGTTTATAAAGTTCAAAACTTGGTTTAACATAAGAGAATATTGTCTTAGAATAGTTATGAAAACTCATCTTTGATAGAAAATTTTCCTTTTATCATAAAAGTCACATTTTTCTTCTTTGCTCATGTAGTAAAATTTAAAACTTGTTTTTATATAGTTTCATACTATAACTTAACCAAGTTGTGCATGAAAGCTTGAAGTAACTAGTAAAATCACATAACATGTACATAAAAACCTTATCCATAACATATAGATGAACACTTATAACATCTTTTTATAATATAGTTTTGCTTGTATCCCCCCCCCACCCCACCCCCCCCCCCCCCCCCAAAAAAAATGAAAATCTCGAAAAAGGCGGGGTATGAACTCACCTTGAGTGGTTTTAATGGGTGGATTGGAAGAGGTGTTGAGAAGATTCCAAACCTAAACTCTTGTTTGGAATGGATGAGCTTCCTTGGAAATGGCTTTATCCTAAGTGTTTTAACACATTTAGAGTGTGTAAATGGAATGAACTAAACATAGGATTTTAAAGGATACTTAGGCTATGTTTGGCATGCCATAGCTAGCTGATAAGCTAGCTTATTTTTCGAGCTTTTTTATGTTGTCGTGTTTGGTAAGCCAAAAAGTAGCTGATAAGCTAGCTTTTTGAAAAGCTACTTAGACTAGCTTTTTAGGAGCTTTTTAAAATTTTTCCAAATAAACCCCTTAATTAATTATAGAAATACATATTCTTACATGTCCTTTTATGTAATTATATATATTTCATCTAGCTTTTCAGCTAGTTTTACCAAACGTTATTTTTTATCAGCTAGCTTTTTATTTAACAGCTAGCTTTTCAGCCATCAGCTAGCTTTTCAGCTAGTCCGCCAAACATATCCTTAGAAGTATCGAATTTACTTACCAAACCTAGGAAATGCTTGAAGAAATAAGCCTCTTTAAAACTTGAAGCTTCAACTCTTGAGAGCAATTGGAATTTCACAGTAAGTGGAGTAGGATTTGTGGTATGGGAGGAGATGATCTCGTCCTTAATAAATGAAAGGAGATTGATAAGATATTTACTTGGATAACTGGAGGTTAATGTATGGATGTTTGGGGGGTAATACATGGGTTACTGTGATTTTATTGGAAATGAGTGAGAAATCAAATGTGATTTCAATTATAGGATGGACTTTACTTTTAGTTTTTGGTCCTAGGTCTTTTCCCATGGTGATTTCGGCCCTTGTGGGTCCTTAAGGTGTGTTTCGGCCTTAGTGGAGTTGCATGGTTTTGATTTCGGTTCTATTGTTTCCTAGACAATGTGATTTCGGTTTTGAGTAATATGAATTACGAAGATGATGGCCCGAAAACTCAAGAATTCATGGTCCTTGCATAATTACATGTTATGTTAAAGCTATTTGATTTTTGCATTAACTTTTCAAGGATTAATTCAACATGAAATTCCAAGTGTATATTATCTTTAATCATACAAATGGTGGCCTGTTGGCTTTCAAATAACATTATTGCATAAAGTTGTGTATATATTGTGGATACCCTTTTACATTAGACCCATTAGACTTGGGTTGACCCAAAAATTTATAGTTGTCACATCATTCCCATGCTAGGGGGAATTTAGTCCCGAAATTAGTTTAGATTAGGCACTCATGAAATGGGGAAGAGATGTGGGTACTTTTGTTTAATTTGATCTTCGCGTTCCCAGTTGAACTCGGGCCCTTGTTTGGTGTTCCATCGGACCTTCACAATGGGAATGTGACTTTGTTTTGTTTGTTTCACCTCCATATCCATTATTTCCACAGGTTCTTCAACGAAATGAAGATTCTCGTTTATTTCTATCTCATCTAGCGGGATAGCAAGGGTTTCGTTAGACAGACATTTCTTCAAATTGGACACGTGGAAAGTAGGATATATGTTGTTAAGTTATTGTGGCAAACGAAGTCTATATGTCACTGAACCGATCCTGGCAAGGATCTCGAATGGTCTAATGTACCTTGGATTTAATTTTCCACACTTCCCAAAGTGTGTCATCCCTTTCTAGGGCGAGACCTTTAACATTACGCAGTAGCCAACTTGGAATTCCAAGGGTTTCCGTCGTTTATCCGCGTAGCTCATTTTTCAGTCCCGCAATGCTTTTTAGCGCTCATAGATTTGGACGATTTTCTCCATGGTTTCTCGTATGATTTATGGGCTTGTGATCATGTTACCAGGTACTCGTCCCTTGGCAAGTTGCGTGTCACCTACCTCGGCCCAACACAAGGGGGATCTGCACTTGCATCCATAAAGGGCTTTGAACAGAGCAACCTTAATGCTGGTGTGATAGTTGTTATTGTAAGAGAATTTAACAAGTGGCAAGTAGGCATCCCAGTCTTTAGCAGGGTTTATCATACACACCCTCAATATATCTTACAATGTCTGTATGGTCCTCTCACTCTATCCGTCGGTCTGAGGATGATAAGCGGTGCTCATATGAAGTTGGGTTCCCAAGTACTTCTGTAGGGACTGCCAGAATCGTGAGGTGAATCTACTATCTCTGTCGGGGATAATAGATAGTGGCACACCATGCAGTCACATTATTTCCTTGATATACGTCCTTGCCAACCTTTCCATCTTGTAGGTCTCCTTTATTGGTAGGAAGTAGGCGGATTTGGTTAAAGTGTCGACGACCACCCAAATGGTGTCATGTCAACCCGCTATCTTGGGTGACTTGGTTATGAAATCCATGGTTATACATTCCCACTTCCACTTAGGTATGACCGGTTGTTGCAGTAGACCTGAGAGTTTCTAATACTCTACCTTAACTTTGGCACAAGTCAGGCACCTGCCCACGTAGGTAGTGATTTCAGTTTCATGTTCGGCCACCAATAAAGTTTCTTAAGATCCAGGTACATTTTGTCCAGACCTGGATGGACGGAGTACTTTGTCTTGTGGGCTTCATTCATGACCACTTCTCTGTACCCACCAAACTTCGGTGTCTAGATCCAGTCCATGAGGTAGTAGGATTTATCGTGTTTGACTATAAGGTTCTTGTCCATCCCTTGTAAGGCTTCGTTTGGAATATTTTCCGGTTTCAAGGCTTCCAGTTGAGCCTCTTTGATTTGCAAATACAAGTGGGAATGGATGGTCATTGTTAGTGTTCTTACTCAGCGTCCCGAGTATTCTTTCCGGCTCAGGACATTGACTACCATGTTGGCTTTGCCCGAATGGTATCGGATCTCGCACTCGTAGTCGTTCAGTAGCTCTACCCATCGTCGATGCCTCATGTTGAGCTCTTTCTAGTTTAGAATGTGCTGGAGGCTTTTGTGATCCATAAAGATAGTGCACTTTGTACTGTAGAGGTAGTGCCTCCAAATTTTTAGTGCAAACACGATTTCTCCCAGCTCAAGATCATGGGTGGTGTAGTTCACCTCGTGGGTCTTTAGTTGTCTTGACGTGTAGGCTATGACATTTCCTCGCTGCATGAGTACACAACCTAATCCTTTATTGGATGCGTCACAAAAGACTATGAAGTCTTTCGTCCCTTCTGGGAGAGACAAGACTGAGGCGCTGCATAGATCTTGTTTCAAAGTTTGGAAACCAACCTCTTGTTTCTTCTCCCAGATGAAGGGTACACCCTTCATAATTAATGCGGTGAGCAGCTTGGCGATCTTGGAGAAAATCTGTATGAACCTTCGGTAGTAACCAGCGAGGCCTAAGAATTACCTGATCTCTGTTGGGGTTCTCGGGGTTGCCTAGCCTTCGATTGCTTTGATTTTGGAAGGGTCCACATGGATCCCTTCTTTACTTACCACGTGACATAGAAAATCCACCCTTCGGATCCAGAACTCACATTTGGAGAGCTATGCATACAACCACTCTGCCCTTAATGTTTTGAGAACTTTCCGTAGGTGTTGACTGTGTTATTCTTTACTACGTGAGTAGACTAGTATATTATCAATGAATACTATCACGAATTTCTCAAGGTAAGGTCGGCACACCCAGTTCATTTGATCTATGAATGCAGCAGACACATTTTTTATACCGAAGGGCATTACTACGAATTCATAGTGACCATAGCGTCTTCAAAATGCATTCTTGTCGATATCTGCCTCTCTAACTCGTAGTTGGTGGCCCCTCGATGATTTGGTGTTGACTTATAGTGTCGGGCCCGGCTAGGACTAAGTTGATGTGTTTGATTAGTAGTTATTTGTCATTACAAATCAGAAATAGGGAAACAAAGTGTTGCACAATGAGATTGATTATGTTCCATATCGTTTGTCCACATGATATCTTGCAGATTGGAAGATTATGTGACCATTTATCTTAGGACACGTAACTAACTAGGTTAGAGTTCGTCAGTGGCTTTGAAAGCTACAATTTTCTAATTAGTTTTGGAAGTTATACTGGAAAATATAGTTATTAGACTTATCCAAGTGAGAGATTGTTGGATTAGGTGTCTAAGCCTATACCTATAATTGGTACATACTTGAACTGATAGTAGCACAATCCTTTTAGGTTGCCCTCATAACTAGCAACTAGACATTATGACTTTTGGAGAGAGGTTGAGTTTATTATTTGATTAATAAATTGAAATAAATAATTTGTTAATATATTATGGAAACAATATATTAATTAGAAATAGTAGTATTTTGATTAATATTTAATAAAAAACTAATTGGAATTAGTTTCGGGATTAAAGGAATTAATTAAAAGTTTCGGGGCTAAAGTGAAATTTTTCAATAGTTGAGCCAGAGGTTCCAGAACCTTCCTAGTGAAGGCTTGGAAAATTTTTCTAAGGATAATCTATGGTTTCTACATTATCCCATGTGGATAATTAAGGAGGTGGATAATTAGCAGATTTGAATTAATAATATTATATTCAAATTAGGGTTATCCAGGACATCATATATGCACTATAAATAGAATCCTTAGGCTTATGATTTTTGGCCACTTGAAACCCTAAAAGAATAACTGAAAATCTTAGGTGTCCCTCTCATCTATCATCTCGTATCCTCTTGCTTGTTTGGTTGTGATCTACTAGAGGCATGACACTTGTGACGCTTGCTATCAAAGTTTGAAGAAGACTAGGATTTCATTGTTATTGCTATATAACAATCAAGGTATGTTTTCTTAACCTCATTTTATAGATTTCAAAAATATACTAGTACAATTAGGGTTTTCCATTTGATGTTCAAAAGTTGTATGTTCAATTAGAGAAAACATAGATCAAGATTTAGGGTTGCATGTACATATAGGTTTTTATTTCTGATGCTCAAAACTCATCAATTCCAACATATGAAAAAAAATAGAAAACAAGGATAAGAGTGTGAACAAGTTATCACTCATGTAAGAGATTAATATTTGAAAATTCATGAGGGAAGTACCACATGTTTCCAACAATGAACCTGTCATTTCCACTTTTATTAAGATCATCATATCTCCGATCTTCTAAGTCTAGCTTGTTAGCAACACCATGTTTAAAGTCATTAAAGAAAAATGTATATTCATCTCCTGTCTCTTCAAACGACACCCATTTCATTTTGCCAAAATCAAGTTCAAAAACCTTGCACCTATTTGGAAAGGATTCTAACAGATAAAGGTTTCATCTGAACTGACAAACTTTGGGAGAATTAAGTATTTCTTTGGAAAAATCTTGGTTTCAAGTAACCTCAATTTGGGATTTGGATTAATTATCATTTCGCATGAATGTTTTTCTTACCTTGTATGATATCAGAGTCTATGATATATATATATATATATATATATATATATATATATATATATATATATATATATATATATCATCCCCTTGAAAGCATGTATATCAAGGATGATCTTGGTTATTGGTGCTTACACCTTATCACTCAAAACTAATATTCCCTCATCATGACATCTTTGACCAAGATTACTTCCCTTGCTCGGATTTCCATATGACTCCCACTTCAATTTACTATATCTCTTTTATCCTTGATGATCCTTTTGGTTTCCTTCCTTCTCCTACCAGGACAATTACTCTTGTAACTCGCGGTCCCACACATAATGGAACTTCTAGTCATTCTCTCATCCTCCTTTTGTTACGACACTGATTATCCATAACATAGTTGTCAGCTCCGGTTTACTAGCTACCTTAGGCTCATGTGATACTAGTTCTCCCACCGCCCTACCACTATGGAGCTGGCTCAATAGTTGTAGAATATACATAGTACTATGTAATCCACTTCATTATGCTAGTAAACTTCTAAAATACTTTCTAATTCACATTTAGAATGTTTCTTCAAGGTTATTAGCATCTTAGTTTATAAATCATAAATCCCTTTACTTATAAGTTTCTCATTATAACAACATACTTTGCCAAATATTCTTATTTAAGTAATTCATCAATGTTGAAGTACATTTTATCATTTGATATCATTCATACTTCATTTTAGGTTACTTCTACATTGAATTTCCCCATGAATCCATCTCATTGAGGATTTCACCTTCAAACACCCTTATGGTCATTTTGTCTCGTAATACATTCTACCTCTTCCACACCCATTTGTACAAACATTCAGGTTTACCACTTTACACTTATTATAAGCGTATTCATTTATGAAGTAGCATCTTATTTGAAAGTTTAACTACTTTTTTAACACATTCCCCGTCCTGAGTTGTCATTTCTTGTCCGCTCATAGTAATCTAATCATGTTCATCTAGCATTACATAGGACTCAATGTTTTCCCTTAACATTGAAAACCTCAAGGTTAATTAAAAACTTAGGTGTTATAGTTACAGTAGGTCAAAATGGTTCTTCAACTTTGAATTTCCACATTTGTAGCTTATGAATATTTTTTAATAATATAAATTACTACATATTTACATAAAAGCACATAGTTGGTATTAATTACAATCTAGTAATATAAGGGTTGCTTTTGTAGATTTTAGAAGTTAGAAAACTAGGAATATATACCTACAATAATCTTTTTATTGTTAAAAATGGTGTAACGGATTAGAGATGATTTACTGCTGTATCTTTTATATTATTTTTTATCAATTTTGTTTTAAAGATAATATTAACGGGTGGAGATTGTCTAATAAAGTTGTTGATATAGTGACAATTACTTAGAATAGTCCTAAACAATAAAGATTAATGAAAAAAAAACATTTTCAAAGATGACTCTATGCCCCTATTAAATGAGAGCATGCAAAGTGGAATTCTAGAAAATTTGCTGCAAAAGTCTCATAATCAAATCCCTCTTGAGCCCATGTTGCTATTACTCATATACATTGTTTTATCGTTTCTTGCAAATGAATACACACAATTTCTTTGACGCTCTAGAGAGTTGAAATCCAAGCTTCCGTGATTATGGGAAGTAGTTCCACATCTGTTTTGTCTTAGTCATTATTTAAAAAAGGGGCAATGCCTTCCTTAACATACTACAAATTCCAAAAACCCAAAATAACAAACACGCATTATTACAAACACCAGGATCATATAAAGGAAGAAAGATCATAGAGAATACATAAAATTAATTTTAACATATGATTTGTGAAGAACCAGATGTAGAATTGCTGCTTTTAGAAATCCTTTATATCAAGACATTGCTTGAAAGATATCCAACTGCTATTCAAACACAAATTAAAGGGAAAGACTATTCTTCAATTCTAAAGGTGTCAAAACAATTTCATCCAATGGAAACCACACTCTTTTAATCTATTAATCTTTCAAAAAAGGATTGTAACACATTAAAATGCATCAAGTAGAAATTGATAGTTGATGAATAAACATGTTGTAACAATACATTCATATAATAATAAAATGAAACCAGAAGACCAACAAAAGCTTTTTCACCCGAAACACAACATGTTGATGTGCTACACATAAATACATAATGCATTGTCCACACACTTGAAAGCAAAGGACACAGATCACATAAGGCGGATATATAAATGATAGGCATGCAAACAACTAAACAACAAATTGCAAAATCCAAACCAACCATAGCTGGTTCTCAACATGTTGAAATTGATCCAAATATGAAAAAAAAAAATAGAAAACAAAGATAGGAGTGTGAACAAATCATCACTCATGTAAGAGATTAACATTCAAACATTCATGAGGGAAGTACCACATGTTTCTAGTGATGAACCTGCCATTTCCACTTTCATCAAGATCATCATATCTCCGGTCTTTTGACTCTAGTTTAACAGCAGCACCATGCTTAAAACTGTTAAAGAAAAATGCATATTCATCTCTTGTCTTTTCAAACGGCACCCATTTCATTTCGCCAAAATCAAGTTCATAAACCTTCCACAAATTATTTGGAAAGGAATCTATCAGATAAAGGTTTTCATCCGAACTAACAAACTTTGGAGAAATAAGTCATTCTTTGGAAAATTCTTGGTTTTGAGTAACATCGGTTTGGGCTCTGGATTGAGTCTCATTTCACATAAATGTCTTGCTTCCTCTCTACCACTATCGTGGTCGTGGTCTATGGTATATATCTTCCCCTTGAAAACATGTATTGTTGGCGAGAGCAAGTCTTTAGTAGATAAGACTTACGTGAAAAATGTTGTTGTAGAAAGTCAATTGTAGTTCCTAAAGTCAAGGTTGTATATTAGGATTGTTTAGTATTTCTTTCCTGTACAAAATGTACAATCCATCTATTTATTCAATAGATGAAAATACAGAAGAACTCTTCTTCTACTCACACTCGTATTCTTTTTCACATGGTATCAGAGCATACCTATTACCGTATTTTTTGAAGCAAATTTATTGGAGACTTGAAGAATGAGTGACAAAGGAGGATCATCAAATCCCTCACAGGTCATCGTTCATAACGTACAAGAGGCACCATTTCCCACTGGTGGAGTCATTCTCGATGACACAAATTACCCCTTGTGGTCACAGCTAATGGAGATGAGGATTGGAGCACGAAACAAATCCAGTTACCTCACTGGAAAAACATCGAAGCCTACAGTGGGGGAAAAGGAGATTGAAATATGGCTGAATGCTGATTGATAACAATAAGGTCAAAAGTTGGTTGATTGACTCAATGTCCCCGACGCTCATCCGCCGATTTATTCGTCACCAAACAACAGCAGAAATATGGGAAGCAGTCACAAAAACCTTCTACGATGGGTCTGATGAAACTCAACTGTTCGAGTTAAATAGGAGATCGTTCAATACTCGACAGGCTGGACGTGTGCTATCAACATACTACAATGAGTTTGTAAGCATCTTTCAAGATATTGATACTCGTCTAACCATGCAAGAAGAGTCTGTGGAAGACACCATATCAATAAACAAAACTATATCCCGGTTCCGAGACCATATCTTCTTGGCAGGCCTGGACCCTAAATTCAATCAATCTCGAAGTGAAGTACTTAGAAAAGATCCGCCACTAAGTCTGGAATCTTGTTATACCTATATCAGAAAAGATCAAAGTCAGAGACAAACCATGGAGGAACAAAAACCTGAACCTGATAGTATGGTCCATTTAGCCACCGGAAATCGTCCTCAAAAGGGAAGGAATTCGAACAGCAAAAATAACACACAATCATGCACACATTGTGGGGAAGAGGGACACTCAAAGCTCAGATGCTATGAGATTATTGGTTACCCAGACTGGTGGGACTTCACAAAGAAACCACGAAAGAAGATCAGTCAAGCAACTGTAGCCAGCAAACCTCAAACTAATGAACCAAACATCCCAGTGGCTGCTCACACATCTACAAAAACCGGTATGTCTCAAACCAACCTTACTCAGAATGATACGTGGATAATAGATACAGGGGCAACCGATCATATGGTCAATGATTCATCGAAATTAATAAAGTCTTATATTCAAAACAGCCTAAAGTACATACAACAGATGGAGGTATGGCACCTGTAACAGGTGAAGGTCCGGTAAAATTGTCAAGCTCAATGGACCTGAATACAGTTCTCGTAGCTCCAACCCTATCCTCCAACTTGTTATCTTTTAGTCAAGTATCTGAAATCTAGCTTAAGAGGAGAATGTTAGAATTAAGCTAGATACTTTGTAAATATTATCTAATTATAATTAGTTAGTTGATAAAAGCCGTTATCAGTTATGTAACCGTCCTAATGAATGGACGTGTTGGTTAGGGATGTATAAATATGTAAACTCTGTGAATTAATAAAGCAGTTAACATTTACGTGTGATAAATCATCTTCTTCTTCTTCTTGTTTATCCATAATTTCTTCCAACAAATTGGTATGAGAGCCAATCTTCATGGCATCAACTTCTGGGAACGGATTACAGTCTCAACCGCAGTTACTAAAACTAAGTGGAAAGAATTACTTTCACTGGAATATCCAAATGAAAGTGTTGTTTGAATCCCAGGATCTTTGGGATGTTGTTGAACACGGAATCGATGAACCCACAGAACCCATCGTATTGACTGCGCTTGAGACATTAGAGTTGAAAGATTTGAGGAAGAAAGATAGAAGGGCCTTATTTCTAATATACCAAGCAGTCGATGAAAACATATTTGAAAGGATTTCATCCTCTGACACTTCAAAGGAGGCCTGGGATATTTTGCACAAATCATACAGATGAGAAGAGAAGGTTAAGATTGTTAGATTGCAGACGCTTCGTTGTGAATTCGATGGATTAAGAATGAAAGAAACTGAATCCATAGAAGACTTTTACAATCGGGGGAATAATCCTGATAAATCAAATGCGCTTAGATGGAGAAATCCTTGAAGATAGGAGGGTTGTTGAGAAAATCTTGCGAAGCCTCACAAAAAAATTCGAATACGTCGTTGTGGGTATAGAGGAGTCGAAAAACATGGAGGATTTTTCATTAGAAAATCTTTTGGGTACGCTTCAATCCCATGAACTTAGGATGAAGCAGTTTGAACCCCCTATACTGGAACACGCCTTTCAGGCCAAAGATAATCAACCCAAAAACACCAACAAAGGCAAGAATCAAAGAAAAACACAAATACAGTGCCATTATTGCTATAATTTCGGTCATGTCAAGAAAGCCTGTAGAAAAAGAATTGCAGATGAAGGAGCGGAGTCTAGTTTCATTCACAACGAAGAAAGCAATGATGATGACATGATGTTCATGATGCTTAGTGTTCAAGATTCAGTGCAAGATACCTTGTGGTATCTGGATAGTGGTTGCAGTAACCATATGACAGGGAATAAAGACCTGTTTGTTAGTCTAGAAGACTCAAAGAAAAGGGAAGTCCGAACCGGGGACGATAACAAGCTTAGTGTGGCAGGGAATGGAGTGATATCCATTAAGATTAGAGATAATGAAAAGAAGATCTCTAATGTGTTCTACGTACCAGGTTTGAGACATAACCTATTGAGTGTAGGACAACTTATTATGAAAGGGTATGATTTACGGTTTAAAAATGGATTCTGTGAGATAAAAGATAGGAATAATAATTTGATCGGGAGAGTAGAGATGACTATGAACAAGATGTTCCCTATCAAGTTTGATGGGGACAATCTTTTCTCTCTCTACACAAACACAAAAGATGTGTCACGTCTGTGGCATCACAGGTTTGGCCATGCAAACTTTGGTGCTCTTACTTACATGCATAAACACCAACTGGTACATGGGCTACCCTCTATCGTTGTTACAAACGATGTATGTGAATCATGTGCGTTGGGTAAACATTCAAGGAAGTCATTACCTCAAGACAAGGCATGGAGGGCATCAAAGCCTCTCAAATTGGTCCACTCGGACATTTGGGGTCCTATGAAAACACTGTCAATCGGAGGAAGTAGGTATGTATTAACCTTCATAGATGATCTTAGCAGAAAAATCTGGATTTACTTTCTTAAAGAAAAATCGGAGACCTACAATTACTTTGTGATCTTTAAAGCTTTGGTTGAAAATCAAAGTGAACACAAAATCAAATGTTTAAGGTCTGATCGTGGTGGGGGATACACTGCTCTTTGTCTTCAATCTCTCTTGAAAGAGAATGGCATACATAATCAACTAACTGCAAGTTACACACCCCAGCAAAACGGGGTTGCTGAAAGAAAAAATAGGACTCTTGGAGAGATGGCAAGGTGCATGTTACAGGGAAAGAGATTACCAGAGGAATTTTGGGCTGAAGCAATAGCATGTGCAGCATATCTGATCAACAGAACATCAACAAAAAGTGTAAACAACATGACACCACAGGAAGCTTGGAGTGGTCTTAAACCGGGTGTAGGACATTTAAAGGTTTTAGGGTGCATTGCCTATGCACATGTTCCTGACCAAAGAAGGAGAAAACTTGATCAAAAATCCGAAAAAACAGTGTTTGTGGGTTACAGTGAAAACACAAAAGCATACAAGCTCTATAATCATGTAACAAAAAAGGTAATCATAAGCAAAGATGTTATTTTTGCTGAAGCAAAAGCTTGGAATGAATCTTTAAGAAGTGAAGAGAACAGCCCACACATCCCGGTGTGCATTTCTTCAGGAAAAGAAAGCAATGAGGAGGGAAATGAGATGAATACACACATACACACACACCTGTCAATGACAACTCAGAACAATCCATCGATGACTCTTCAAGTTCATCTGAAGAACCACCTTGTGTTAGAAGGATCAAGAAAAAACGAAGCATGGCAGACCTATATGAAAACACTCAAAGATTGGACTTTGAAGACATGGCTGCTATGCTCTTTTTGCTGATGCTGATCCTGTTACTTTTGAAGATGCAATTCAAGATAAGAAATGGAGAGATGCAATGGATGCAGAAATAAGGTCAATTCTGAAGAATGATACATGGGAACTAGTTGATCCACCCAAAGATCATAAATCTATTGGTGTCAAATGGGTATATAAAACTAAACTTAATGAAAGAGGAGAGGTTGAAAAATATAAGGCACGTTTAGTCGCCAAGGGATACAAACAAAAGTTGGGAATTGATTACCAGGAGGTATTTGCTCCGGTAATCAGACTAGAAACAATTCGTTTGGTTCTTTCTTTAGCAGCACAAAATGAATGGGATGTGCATCAGATGGATGTGAAATCGGCCTTTCTAAATGGCACACTTGAAGAAAGCGTGTACATTGATCAACCAACTGGATATGTGAAGAAGGGGGAAGAGTATAAAGTTTGTCACTTGAAAAAGGCCTTATATGGTTTAAGGCAGGCACCCCGTGCCTGGTACAGTAGAATTGAAAAATACTTCCTGGAAAATGGCTTCAAAAATGCCCCTTCGAGCATACCCTCTTTGTCAAAGAGGCTAATAAAAAAATCTTAATTATTTGTTTGTATGTTGATGATTTGGTTTTTACAGGAAACTCAGAGGAAATGGTTCGTGAATTTAAGGAATCTATGAAAACATAATTTAAAATGACTGACATGGGATTATTGCATTACTTCTTGGGAATAGAGGTAAAGCAAGAGCAAAAGAGGATCTCAATTTCCCAACACAGGTATGCTAAGGAACTTCTTAAATGCTTCAACATGGTGGGTTCTTCACCTGTCTCTACACCAATGGAGTTTGGATCAAAATTCTCAAAAAACACTTCCGAAGATGATGTGAATCCTAGTCTATATAGTAGTATGGTAGGCAGCCTTATGTATTTAACTGCAACAACACCCGACATCATGTTTTCTATAAGTGTTATTAGTCGCTTCATGGAGAATCCCAAGAAAAGTCATTGGGAAGCTGGTAAGCATATATTGCGTTACATAAATGGTACTCTCAATCATGGGCTTATCTATACTAGAACTGAGGATGCAAGTGTGAGAGGTTTTAGCGACAATGATTATGGTGGGTGTATAGATGATAGTAAAAGCACCACAGGCTATGTTTTTAACCTTGGCTCTGGAGCCATATCATGGCAAACGAAAAAGCAAAATGTAGTCGCCCTATCTTCTGCTGAGGCGGAGTACATTTCACTTTCAATGGCTGGCTGCCAAGCTTTGTGGCTTAGGGGTATTTTGGTCACACTGGGAAAATACCAAATCAATGCAACAAAGCTTTTCTGTGATAACAAATCTGCCATAGCTCTGTCAAAAAACCCCGTATTCCATGGTAAAAGTAAGCATATTCGAATTAAATATCACTTCATCCGTGAACTTGTTGCAAACAAAGATGTGGAAGTTTGTTTTTGTGGAACAAAGGATCAGTTGGCAGATGTATTTACCAAGGCTTTGCAAGTGGGTAACTTCAATCGTTTGAAGAAGAATCTTGGAGTATCTGAAATCTAGCTTAAGAGGGGAATGCTAGAATTAAGCTAGATACTTTGTAAATATTATCTAATTATAATTAGTTAGTTGATAAAAGTCGTTATCAGTTATGTAACCGTCCTAATGAATGGACGTGTTGGTTAGGGATGTATAAATATGTAAACTCTGTGAATTAATAAAGCAGTTAACATTTACGTGTGATAAATCATCTTCTTCTTCTTCTTGTTTATCCATAATTTCTTCCAACATGGTCCATTTAGCCACCGGAAATCGTCCTCAAAAGGGAAGGAATTCGAACAGCAAAAATAACACACAATCATGCACACATTGTGGGGAAGAGGGACACTCAAAGCTCAGATGCTATGAGATTATTGGTTAGCCAGACTGGTGGGACTTCACAAAGAAACCACGAAAAAAGATCAGTCAAGCAACTATAGCCAGCAAACCTCAAACTAATGAACCAAACATCCCAGTGGCTGCTCACACATCTACAAAAACCGGTATGTCTCAAACCAACCTTACTCAGAATGATACGTGGATAATAGATACAGGGGCAACCGATCATATGGTCAATGATTCATCGAAATTAATAAAGTCTTATATTCAAAACAGCCTAAAGTACATACAACAGATGGAGGTATGGCACCTGTAACAGGTGAAGGTCCGGTAAAATTGTCAAGCTCAATGGACCTGAATATCGTTCTCGTAGTTCCATCCCTATCCTCGAACTTGTTATCTTTTAGTCAAGTTACTGAGGCTTTGAATTGTTATGTGATTTTTTGGCCAAACGATTGTGTATTTCAGGATATTGTGACTCATCTGATTCTTGGCTATGGTACTAGATGGGGACGGTTGTACTATCTTGAAGAGAATCATAGAAGTCAAGCTCTCAATACAGGAATTAGGCAAGCAAATAAGTCCGTGGCATGGATGTGGCACCGGAGACTAGGACATTTATCATTTACTTATCTTAGGATGTTAAAACCAAATTTGCTTTTGAATGTAATGGAAAATGAGTTCAAGTGTGAAGTGTGTGAGTTAGCCAAAAGCAAACGAATCTCATATATTCCAAGTAATAGTAAAACCAATGTTCCTTTTATGGTGATTCACTCTGATGTATGGGGACCAGCCAAAGTCCCTACACCGAATGGTGCTCAATATTTCGTGAATTTTATTGATGAATGCACAAAGATGATCTAGATATCCCTCCTAAAAACCAAAGATGAAGTTTACCAGGCATTTCAAGAACTACATCACACGGTCAAAACATTGTATAGAAAGGAAATCCATGTGTTACAATCAGATAATGGTGGTGAATACGTAAACAATAGAATGAAACAGTTCTGTAGAAAAAATAATATCAGACATCAAACCTCTTGTGCAAGATCACCCTAACAGAACGACCTAGCAGAAAGAAGGAACAGAAAAATACTTGAAATCATAAGGGCTTCATTATTTGACATGAAGATACCACGAAAATATTGGGGAGAAGCTGTACGATCTGCAACCTACTTGATGAATAGAACTCCCTCAAGTGTTATTGAATTCAAAACCCCATTAGAAAAAATGCAAGAACTCACAAACCTACCTAAAAGTAATGGTCTTGAACCTCGAGTGTTTGGGTGTAGGGCATACGTTCATAAAAATGTGGGTAAACTTGAACCACGAACAGTCAAATGTATGTTCATTGGATATGCAGATCAGAAAAAGGGTTATAGATGTTATGACCCCACAAACGATAAAATGTATGTTACTTGAGATGTTGCATTCCATGAATCAGAATCTTATTTTGGGGACGAGTCTCTGCGTCAACGGGAGACAAGAGATGAAGCAAATACAAATCACCAAATAAGATTAAGTGAGTTTAATATTGATATTCCTGGAGAATCACCAACTGAAGGGGAAAATGTGAGTCTTGACATCGAGACTGAAAATGAATCCCACATAGATGATCATAAGACAATAGAAGATGAACCGTATGAGGCTGAAACAATTGAAGAAGAAGAAAGAGTATTATAAGATAGTACAACTGTTGTAACAACAGAATCTGTATACCAAGAAATGGAGGAAGAAACTCAGGAATTGACTAACAATTCAGAAACTTTCTTTGATGATACTTTGCAGGTACCCGAAGCAAGAACATAACCAAGGCTACCGACTACAATCAACCGGGGAATACCAAAGAAACAGTACGAACCAGACATAAAAGCAAAGTTGAAGTATTTAATCAACAACTTCATATCATCACACCGTCTAGCAAGCTCACACACATTGCTAGTGAAAGAACTGTCCAATGTTTCCATTCCTAATAGTGTACAAGAAGCCATGAAAGATTCAAAATGGAAAACCGCCATGAATAATGAGATGGAAGCCTTGCAGAAAAACCAAACATGGGATCTTGTGGAGCTGCCTCCTGGGAAGAAAATAGTGGGGTGTAGGTGGATTCACACAGTGAAACTAGATGAAAAAGGGAACATAGATCGGTATAAAGCGAGGATAGTAGCAAAGGGATATACACAAAAGTATGGAATTGATTATGGAGACACATTTGCACCTGTAGCGAAGATGAACACAATTAGAATTCTAGTATCTATCGCTGCAAATGAGGACTGGCCACTAAAGCAGTTCGATGTAAAAAATGCTTTCCTAAACGGACATTTAGAAGAAGAAGTGTATATGGATATGCCACCTAGGATAAATTGCAATGGAAATGTGTGTAGACTAAAAAGGGCTCTGTATGGTTTAAAACAATCCCCTAGGGCATGGTTTGGTCGGTTTTCTAGTTTTATGAAGAAGATAGGATATAAGCAAAGTGATGCCGACCACACTCTATTTATGAAGAACACTGGGAAAGTCACAGCCTTAATTGTGTATGTGGATGATATGGTTGTTACCGGAAATGACCCTGATGAGATGAAAGAACTTCAAATATTACTAGAAAAAGAATTCGAACTCAAGGACCTTTGACAACTGAAGTATTTTCTAGGGATTGAGGTTGCAAGGTCGAAAACTGGAATCTCAATGTGTCAAAGGAAGCACGTACTTGATCTTCTCACGGAAACCGGAATGCTAGATTGTTGACTTGTAGAAACTCCAATCAAATTCAATCATAAACAATCTAATTTTTCAGAAAATGTTCCTACAAATAAAGAGAGATATCAGAAACTGGTTGGAAAACTTATGTATTTGTCACACACGAGGCCTGATATTGCCTATACTGTAAGTGTGGTTAGTCGGTTCATGCAATCACAACACAAAGACCATATGAATGTTGTTTATCGAATATTAAAGTACCTCAAGTCTTCACCAGGAAAAGGTTTATTCTTTGGGAAAAATAAAGGTCACAGGGTGTGTGGTTACACAGATGCAGACTGGGGTGAAGATCGTTATGATGGAAAAACTACATCTGGATAGTTTACATTCATTGGTGGAAATCTTGTCACGTGGAGAAGTAAAAACAAAAGGTGGTGGCGAGGTCAAGTGCAGAGGCTGAGTTTAGAGGTATGGTGCATCGCACATGTGAATTACTATGGATAAAACGAATCCTAAGAGACTTGGGAATTGAACAGAAGTTTCCAATGAAATTGTACTGCGACAACGAAGCTACTGTGAAGATTGCTAACAATCCAGTACAACATGACCGAACTAAGCATGTAGAGATTGACAGGCATTTTATCAAAGATCATCTTGAAATGAAAATTGTGGAACTCCCACATGTAGCCTCTAATGATCAACTAGCAGATATGCTAACGAAATTAGTTTGTGGAAGAGTATTTCAATGCTCTCTTAGCAAGCTGGGAATGATAGATATACATTCTCCACCTTGAGGGGGAGTGTTGGCGAGAGCAAGTCTTGAGTAGATAAGACTTACGTGAAAAATGTTGTTGTAGAAAGTCAATTGTAGTTCCTAAAGTCAAGGTTGTATATTAGGATTGTTTAGTATTTCTTTCATGTATAAAATGTACAATCCATCTAGTTATTCAATAGATGAAAATAAAGAAGAACTCTTCTTCTACTCACACTCATATTCTTTTTCACATGTATATCAATGATGGGCGAAGTGTAGTACACATGATTCCATGCACCTTCACTCGCTATGGAAAACCATATTATATAGTCGAATATATATAATATAACAAACACCCATTTAGATATTGTAGATGAAAAGACAAGGATATTCCTGATTCTTGATTCACAACGGAAAATGGGAACAGAAGGGAAATGATGTTCATGCCTTGTGATAGGATTCACAAGCCAGAAGTCCTTGGTATCCCTCCCAAACATGATAAAGTAACCACAAGTTAATCCAAGATAAAACATGCCACCAGAATGGGGAAGTGTGGTTTTGGATTTTCCTCCTTCAAAGTCCTCTAGGCATATCCTCTTCTTATTAGCAGCACGAGTAGAGATACGCATTACCAAGATAAAACCTCCATGACTTACAAACTTCACTAAATGCAACAAAATCAGCAACTCTGAGTCGCATCATAACTATAAAAAACGCATCATGGTTAAGGTACCAAGGTGCCACATCACAATTGTCACAAGTTTTGATCCTCTTACTGTTATCATGATTCTGATTTCTACTCATACTACTTGTAATAGTCATTCCTACACTTACCAAAAAAATATTTGAAGCCTTAGTAGATGCAAATTCAAAGTAAGATACAAGAGTTGTAAACAGGGACGAGCATATAGATATATAAAAATCCTGTCGTGGCTTCTCAAATAATCGAATTTTACAAAAGTTGCAAGAAAAGAAAGAAAAATGACTCACAGATGAACAGGATCCTAAAGTGGTGACTAGTGTATTGATAAGAAAGTCTAGACATAAAACCTCATCTAAGATACCTATTACATGATTTTATTGATAATCATATATGGACTTATATATAAGTACATATCAAATCGTAACTAGTAAAACCCAAAATGAACAAAAAATATCAAAAGGTAAACTAAGCTAACAGAATGGAAACATAAAATTTAACAAATGAGAATCATAAAGAGATGTGTTTGAGAAATAATCTACCCAGTCGAGTGAGAAAGTTGTGGCGTTGGAGAGTAATTTAAATTGTTAGGGTTCATTATTGATGAAATTTAAAGTCAAACTACTAATATTAGTGATTATGGCTATGTCGCACTGATCAAGAGTTAATAGGAGAAAACGGATAAGTGATATATAACGACAAAAATATAAAATGGCCCTTGTTGTTTGTGACAAACTTTGGATATGGTTCAAAACGTTTTCAACTTGTATGGAAGGTCCAAAATCAAAAACTTATTGTGATTTTGGTCCAAAATATTTTAAAAATACTATTATGCCCTTTTGTTATCTTTTTAACATTTCTTTTAATTTCTTTCTTATTTTATTAATATTAAAAATAATATAAACCCCCACCACACCACGCACACACACACACACTCTCTCTCTCTCTCTCTCTCACACACACATCTTGTAGAAAATTGAACATTTACTCACGATACCCAACTACACTTTAGTAAAACGATTACTCATGCAATCGATCCTCCAGGTGTGTGTGAAAATCATTATGTTGATTGAATTAGGTCAGTTTCTTTTCTTCTCACTCTGAATCGATTGTATGTTTTGATGGGTGTTACAAAGTTGTGAAGAACAAAGGATTATGGGTGTAAATCATTGAACCGGGTATTCTCTCTCTCTCTCTCTCTCTCTCTCTCTCTCTCTCTCTCTCGAGTTTGAGGTGAAGCTGGTGAGGAATAAGGGTAGAAATGGTGATTCTTATCTCGTAGGGGATGAGTTTAGATTTGTACCTTTGGAACACCAAACCTCCAAACCATCATCAAATCTAGCATAAAGAACGAGGGACGAGTTCAAGTGTTTTGGGATTCAGTATATATTTCAAATTTCTGAATGTAAGCTTCAATTCCCGTCGTTTGTTCTTAAAGGTGGGCAAAAAAATTCAAGAACCAAGTCTTTTTGGGGTCTCTTTGTGCATATAATCTGGTTGGAAAGAAGATAGGGATAAATCGATTGTTGTTGTTGTTGTTGTTATTATTATTATTATTATTATTATTATTATTATTGGATAATTCATTCTCATAGGTAAAAGCCACGAAACACACTCCCCCTTCCCTTTTGATCTGTATTTTGTTTTATTCTCATAGGTAAAAGTCGCGAAAACGGACACCGCTAACCCTTAAAACGCAAAACTTCAAACGCAATTTCTTGGAGATCCGTAACTCTAAAAATTAATCTGTTTGATGTACTAGAATCCTTGAATTATACTCTATCTAACGGAGCTATCTAAAAATAAAATCAATGCACGAATCTTGAGAAACCCGATTTTTGTATGTTTTAAACATGTAAGGGAGGTTTAGTCCCATGTGGGGCCCACCCATACCCCAACAGACAAAAAAAAAAATCTGATCTCTTTTATCTTCACCTCACCCCCACGTGCCATATCTTTTCTATCTTGCACATATCATCAAAGGTACAAGGTAAGGGTTGAGGTGTGGTTCATTTGGTTTATGTGTATGGATTTTTACTATAAAAGGAATGCATGAGTGCCTTCATTCGACACAAATCATCAACTTCTTCCCTCTTCTCTCTATCACTCTCTTCCTCCATAAAAGCTGGAAGAACACCCCCCCCCCTGCCACTTTCAAACACCCACTGCCACCACCCAAAAACTTCATCCCTAAGCTTAGTTTGCTATTTGCTTCGATCCCGGGAAGCTTTTCCATACTCCTGCATCGAAATCCAACAGAAATGAGGAAGAACGGAGGCAGCAGTATCAAAACCACCACCCCCGTCAGCCTCCTGTTGCAGCGATAACCACCGATCGCCACCACTTCTAGCCTGCATTTCGTCACTAGTAAGCCATCTCCACCCCCTTGATTTCGTTTTAAGCTTCCATGTATCAAGAACTATAATAATAATAATAATAATAATAATAATAATAATAATAAACCGCTGGAAGATTTTTATTTTTATCTTTCTTTCGTTTGTGTATCACGTCGGGGAAGAAGAACAGGAGGCATATGCCTCCTGTTATAAACTTGTATACCGTTCAAACATCATTGCTAATTAAATATATATAGTCCTCTTACTTTTAAATTGCCCGAATTTAGTCCCTTCTTTATGAAAGTTATTTCCAATGTAAGATTTAAACAATAAAAGTTTGATAAGAATGTTTAAAACATACCCTAAACTGGAAAAATATTTTCAAAATAAATCTAATTTTAATACAAAACTAAATAAACAATTTTATAAATAGTATTCATTAAATAAAATTTAGTATAAATAAATTTCCTTTTGAAGTTAGCCCAATTTAAAATTTTCTTGGTTTATTTAAAGTATTTCGGGAAAATAATAAATTAAATTTTTAATTTTTAAAATAAAATTGATTTAAATAGATTATTTAAATAAATTTTGAGATAACTAGAAAATTTATAAATCATTACACTTAGTCCAACTACACAATGTCAACCAAATGTTAATTTATAACAGCTATTTCTAGGAAATCGGATTAATCCCGGAAATCACGATCTCTCGGCAATACATTCCGGTCTTCAGAATTACTTGTTAACCACTCAATAAGGTGAGAGTTACGGCCCCTTTTCAATATTTTATTTATTCTTCGGGGAGAATACATGTGATAAATAGTATTTATTATGCAAATACATATGTCTTATATGATATGCATGCTACAATTTTAAAAGTTATAAAGACTTCCATATCTGAATACTATCATGCATAAGGCTTTACACACTTGTACAATACCATTATGTTAAAATACATATCTCTATAAAAGCGAGTAATTTATACTTTTATAAATACGTCATGTAACAGCCCGGATTCCCATGTAGTATTCATTTATTTATTTTGGTAATTTGTGAGGAGACTTGGCGAGTTGGAGCCTAGACTCGCCGAGTATGATCGCGGATTTGGACGCGGGTTCGCGTCCAGACTCGGCGAGTCCAAGAGTGGACTCAGCGAATCCATGATGTTTAATGAAACCCTAATTTCTCGGGTTTGAGGCATATTTAAAGGGCCTTATAGCCGTCATTTGCACTCATCAGTCCCCAGAGTGAAACCCTACAACAACTGAGTGATTCAAGTGAGGGAAGGAGCCATTATTGATCTTGGAGTTATTGTCTAGCAAGGAAAGAGGAGATCTAGCCAAAAGGAAGCAAGAGAGGGGTGGATTCTTGAAGATTTGAGGTCCATAACATCACATCTGAGGTACAATCCCGAATCATTCTCTGTTATTGTGATGTTCATGTACATTTAGGGCTTTTGAACCCATGTGTGGCTAGATCTAGTGTCCTCATGGTCCCTTAGCGAGTTAACGTCCTGGATCTGGACCCATAGAGGTCCAGAGCACCTCTTCACCAAAGCTTTATATGCATCCATGGAGGTATTGGCTTGGGATCAATGTATTTGAGGCTAAAACACCATTCATGAGCTATTCAATGCTTGATGAGCATCAAGACTTGGACTTTACGTGGTCAATAAGCTTAAGGAGACTGGATCTATGAGTTAGTGAAGCGGATCTGACCTCAGAAGGTCGTTTGGGATTGTGCATGGAATGCACTCGCCGAGTCCATTCCCCAGACTCGGCGAGTTGGTGCGGGTTGTTCAACGATTTCGAACCAGGGGTTGAGTAACTGAGTCGGGTGAGTGACTCGTTGAGTTGGAAGAGATTCAGAGGGATCGGGTTCCCGTAGGAACTCAGCGATTCCACGCTAGACTCGGCGAGTCAGGTTGACCGTTGACCGTTGACCAGTGTTAACTGGTTTGACTTTGTAGTGTTAGTCAGCCAGAGTCGAGGTAGTATTAAGTAGAAATACGTTTGTGTTGTAGGAGGATGATAGCTCGGGAGATCGAGCACTAGTGGTTAAGAGATTTACGAGTTACCGAGACACGCGAGGTGAGTCTTCTCACTATACATTACCTTGAGTGGTATTATGAGTTGACCAGAGGGTCTTATGTGCTATGTATGAGATTACGTGCTATGTGTTATATGTATGTTGTATGATTGTGTAGACCGGACCAGAGGGTCCAACGATTCTGACCGGGCCGGAGGGCCCAATGAGTTGTGACTGGACCGGAGGGTCCAACGAGCTGTGGGACTGGAGGGTCCCGCTGAGATATCTAGACCAGATGGTCGGATTTAGCCTTGAGTGGCGTATTTGTGGTATGTGGTATTTTGGGGAACTCACTAAGCATTTATGCTTACAGTTGTTTTGTTTTGATGTCTCAGGTACCAGCGAGGACCGTGGGAAGGCAACGGCTTGACACGTACACACACACCGATGGAGTTTATTATGTGTAAAGATCTTGGGATTTGTTTTTGAAAACAATATTGATTATGGATCTTGGTTTGTGATGTGATACATTATGTGATTTTGAAAAAGAAAAATTATTTTGAAAATTTACGGTGTTACAAGTTGGTATCAGAGCCTAGGTTTGAGGGATTCGGATGCACCTTTGGGCGTATTTGAACTCAAACCGAGGATTTGAGAAATTTTCAAATAAAACTAAAATTTTCTAAAAAGAAAAAGAGGTTTTCGAAACGAGCAGAGTGGAAGATGTGTACGGTCAGCCAGCGCCCGAACGGTGAATCCCCAAAATACCCTTACATTATATGTTATGAGTTATGAGATATTATGTTGTGCATGTTAGAGAGGCTAGGTATTCCTATTAGGACTAGAGTGGGCCTGATTTGTGATGCCTTAGCTTAGGAGATCGTTGCTGCTATGAGATACTTTGAGGGTGAGTAGGTAGCAGTGAGGAGCTCAGGAAAGGGCTATTGAGGGTAGCCAGTGCATAGCCAGAGTAAAGTATTTGCGATTTGGGATCCTAGGAGGAGGACTTGGGTTGTATATCAATTCGGTGTGGACGATAGTATTGGGCCCGTACTATTGAAGACACCGGATTGGTGCGCAGTCCAAGTAAGAATCCTTGGGGGTACCAGGAGAGAGGATTTTTGAGTTATCAAGTGTGAGTATACTCGAGAGTATCCCTGATATTTCTTATGTTGTATTTCAGAGGTTGATCATGGTCGGGACACGCCATAACCCCGAGAGCAGTGGGGTGAGCGATGAGGAGATCCGTCAGATCATCCATGAGGAGGTGGCTGCTGCCATCAAAGCCGAGATTCCGGAGATGTTTGGGTCTATTAAGACCACACTGATTGAGACGTTTGACGAGCATTACGCTGCTTTGACCGATGTTGCTGTTGCTGCAGCCACCACAGCTGTTACTGCTGCGAGACCCCAGGGTGGTGATTCGTTGCTATACCGAGAGTTCAGCAACACGAAACCACCGGAGTTCGATGGTACACAGGATCCGATCGCCGCTATGAGGTGGATCTCAGACATGGAGGGGTTTTTCTATACGTGCTCGTGTCCGGAGCACTTGAGGGTGCGATTCGCACTCAACCAGCTTCTCTTGGGGGCGAAGGACTGGTGGAAATTCGTGACCGCGAGCTATTCTACAGTTGAGCTGACTGCAGTGACCTGGGAGAGGTTTACTGCGATGTTTCGTGACGAGTATGTTCCCCAGGTGGAGAGGGAATGTTTAGCTCAGGAGTTTTTGACCCTCAAGCAGGGGACAGAATCAGTGACAGTGATTACGAGGATGTTTCATGAGCGGGCGCTGTTTTGCCCGGAGTTGGTGTCCACTGAGCAGGATCGCATGAGCCGTTATCTGAGTATTTGGAGGAGGGACATCCATGAGTTTGTGGCGAACTAGACTTACCAGACATTTTCCGAGCTCCAGGCAAATGCCAGGAAGAGGGAGATCGAGCTTGAGACACAAGCGAGGGAGGAGACTGAGTTGCAGAGGGGTGATCGACGACGAGCGCAGTCGCAGCCGGCCGCCAAGCGGGCAAAGCCCGCTGATTCGAGGACGGGCAGTTCGAGGGGCCGCACTTGTGGGAAGTGTGGCAAGAGCCATGATGGGCCGTGCAAGACTAGGTTATGCTACAAATGCGGTAAGGAAGGACATTTTGCGAGGGACTGTCCGAAGGGGTTCTCGGTTTGCTTCCATTGCAACTAGACCGGCCATCAGAAGGCTGAGTGCCCCCAGCTTCAGAGGTCAGCGCAGGGATCTGCACCTGCGGTTCGAGCTGCTGAGACCCGGCCAGTGAAGGCCGAAGCACCGAAGGCTATGGGGAGAGCCTTCCAACTGACTGCGGAGGAGGTCCGCGCAGCACCTGACGTCGTGGCGGGTATGTAATCTTTATCTATTTTATGTTGAGTTTATGCTATTGTAATTGCTATATGTTATGCGTAGGTACTTTTCTTGTGAGTTCTGTACCTGCATTAGTGTTGTTCGACCCGGGTGCGAGTCGATCGTTCGTATCTGTGACTTTTAGTCGGCACATTAGTATTCCGAGGGAGGCATTGAGTCGGCCTCTGCAGGTTTTTATAGCCGATGAGCGTGAGGTGTGTGCTACCGAGGTGATACGTGGGTGCGTACTGGAGATCTTCGGGGTGGAGTTCCCGATTGATTTGGTACCAATTGCCATGAGGGATGTTTGTGTTATAGTAGGCATGGATTGGTTGAGCCGTTTTGGGGCTGTCGTAGATTGCGAGCGTGAATTGGTGACGATCCGAGATCCTAGTGGGGGAGCGCTGACGGTTTACGGTGAGGGGACTCGTGGTGGTTCGGTTTTTTGTTCGGCCGCTAGAGCGAGGCGGAGTCTGCAGCAGGGATGCAAGGGGTTCGTAGCCTATGTGACAGATGTGCGAGAGGCCACTGGGAGGCCAAGTTCAGTGGATGAGGTGCCGATAGTTCGTGAGTTCCCGGACGTGTTTCCCGAGGAGTTGCCAGGTGTGCCTCCCAAGAGGCAGGTGGAGTTTCGTATTGATCTGGTTCCCGGGGCTGCGCCTATCGCCAAGGCGCCGTATCGGCTAGCACCGCCAGAGATGTAGGAGTTATCCTCACAGCTGCAAGAGTTGTTGGGGAAAGGGTTCATCCGTCCCAATAGCTCTCCCTGGGGAGCGTCAATCCTCTTTGTCCAAAAAAAGGATGGTTCACACCGGATGTGCATTGATTACCGGGAGTTGAACAAGTTGACGGTCAAGAACCGTTACCCATTACCGAGGATCGACGATCTATTCGATCAGTTGTAGGGGGCGTCTTGGTTCTCCAAGATAGACCTGAGGTCGGGGTATCATCAGATGAGAGTTTGAGATGAGGATATCCCGAAGACGGCGTTTAGGACTCGTTACGGGCATTACGAGTTCGTGGTGATGCCATTCGGGCTCACCAATGCACCAGCGGCATTCATAGATCTCATGAACAGGGTGTGTAGGCCCATGTTGTATCGTTCAGTCATTGTATTCATTGATGACATCCTGGTGTATTCGAGGACCAGAGAGCAGCATGAGGAACATTTGAGGGAGCTCCTTGGAGTTCTGAGAGCGGAGAGGCTTTTCGCCAAATTCTCCAAGTGCGATTTTTGGTTACGGGAGGTCTAGTTCTTAGGGCATCTCGTTAACTAGGATGGGATTTTGGTTGACCCGGCCAAAATCGAGGCTGTGATGAGTTGGGAGGTGCCGAGGTCACCTACGGAGATCAGGAGCTTCTTAGGGCTGGCAGGCTACTATTGGAGATTTATCAGAGATTTCTCCAAGATCGCCGTGCCACTTACCAAGTTGACCCGGAAGGGTGTTACTTTCTCATGGGGTCCAGAGCAGCAGACCTCGTTTGAGACCCTTCGCCAGAGATTGTGCGGAGCTCCTGTACTCGCACTACCAGAAGGGATGGAGGATTTCGTGGTGTACTGTGACGCATCGATATCGGGGTTGGGAGCGGTGTTGATGCAGAGAGGGCATGTGATCGCATATGCATCGAGGCAGTTAAAGCCTCATGGGACAAGATATCCCACCCACGATCTGGAGTTGGGGGCTGTGGTGTTCGCCCTCAAGATCTGGCGTCACTATCTGTATGGGGTTCGGTGTATGAGATAGACGGACCACAAGAGCTTAAAGTACTTGATGGATCTGCCAAACCTGAATATGCGCCAGAGGAAATGGTTGGTTGTGGTGAAGGATTATGATTGTGAGATCCTGTACCACCCGGGAAAGGCTAATGTCGTAGCCGACGCTCTGAGCCGTAGGTCGGAGAGCGCCTCGATACGAGACATTTGTATGAGGTTGACGGTGATGACTCCGGTATTGGACACCATCCGAGGGGCCCAGGCTGAGGCTGCGAGACCAGAGAACCGAAAACGGGAGCGGGTCGTTGGGCAGGTGTCGGAGTTCGTTACCGATAGTCGGGGGCTTATGACGTTTCAGGGTCGGATTTGGGTACCGTTTGTGGGCGGGACGCGTACTATCTTGATGGAAGAGGCGCACAGATCGAAGTTTTCGATCCATCCTGGGGCCACTAAGATGTATCTGGACCTGAAGAGGGAGTATTGGTGGCCCTGCATGAAGAGGGATGTAGCGTGGTTCGTTGAGAGGTGCCTAACCTGTCGTAGGGTTAAGGCCGAGCACCAGAAACCACATGGTAAGCTGCAACCACTTGAGATTCCAGAGTGGAAGTGGGAGCAGATATCCATGGATTTCATCACCAAATTGCCGAGAACGGCAAGGGGTGTCGATGCGATTTCGGTGATAGTGGACCAATTGATGAAGAGCGCCCACTTTCTCGCTATTAGTGAGAGTTCTTCTGCGGAGAGGTTGGCAAAGCTGTACGTAAGGGAGGTGGTATCGCCGCATGGCGTACCCATCTCGATCGTGTCAGACCGAGATGTGCGTTTCACTTCCAGATTCTGGAAGAAATTTCACGAGGAGTTGGGTACGAGGTTGCATTTTAGTACCGCATACCACCCACAGACTGATGGGCAGAGTGAGCGGACAATTCAAACGCTCGAGGACATGCTCCGAGCATGTGTGTTGGACTTCGACGGGAGCTGGGACACGTATTTTCCCTTGGCGGAGTTTTCCTACAACAACAGCCATCATTCGAGCATCGGTATGCCACCCTTTGAGTTGTTGTATGGGAGGAGATGTCGTACCCCTATTTGCTGGGGTGAGGTAGGGCAACCCATGATGGGTAGTACAGAGATAGTGCTTCAAACGACAGAGCAGATCCAACAGGTCAGGCAGAGGTTGTTGACCGCTCAGAGTCGCCAGAAGAGTTATGCAGATAGACGTCGAACAGAGCTCGAGTTCCAGGTCGGTGATTATGTTCTCCTGAAGGTATCTCCTTGGAAAGGAGTGATCCGATTCAGGAAGAGGGGCAAGCTAGGAGCCCGGTATATTGGACCGTTTCGGGTGATCGCGAGGGTGGGCAGGGTAGCATATCGCTTGGAGCTACCCGCGGAATTGGAGCGGATTCATAATACCTTCCATGTGTCTCAGTTGAGGAAGTGTATAGCCGACGAGTCGGCGGTAGTGCCGTTAGAGGACATTCAGGTGGATGCGAGCCTGAACTACGCGGAGAGACCAGTTGCGATTGTGGATCGAAAGATCAAGGTTCTGTGGAACAAGGAGGTGCCCTTGGTTTTGGTTCAGTGGCAACATCGGAAGGGGTCCGAGATGACTTGGGAACCGGAGCATGAGATGCGTGAGCAGCATCCAGAGTTATTTGCAGAGCGAGACTTCGAGGTCGGAGTCTAGTTCTAGTGGGGGAGAATTGTAACAGCCCGGATTCCCAGGTATTATTCATTTATTTATTTTGGTAATTTGTGAGGAGACTCGGCGAGTTGGAGCCTAGACTCGCTGAGTATGATCGCGGATTTGGACGTGGGTTCGCGTCCGGACTCGGCGAGTCCAAGAGTGGACTCGGCGAGTCCATGCTGTTTAATGAAACCCTAATTTCTCGGGTTTGAGGCATATTTAAAGGGTCTTATGGCCGTCATTTGCACTCATCAGTCCCAGAGTGAAACCCTAGAGCAACTGAGTGATTCAAGTGAGGGAAGGAGCCATTATTGATCTTGGAGTTGTTGTCTAGCAAGGAAAGAGGAGATCTAGCCAAAAGGAAGCAAGAGAGGGGTGGATTCTTGAAGATTTGAGGTCCATAACATCACATCTGAGGTACGATCCCGAATCATTCTCTATTATTGTGATGTTCATGTAGATTTAGGGCTTTTGAACCCATTTGTGGCTAGATCTAGTGTCCTCATGGTCCCTTAGCGAGTTAAGGTCCTAATCTGGACCCATAGAGGTCCAGAGCACCTCTTCACCAAAGCTTTATATGCATCCATGGAGGTATTGGCTTGGGATCAATGTAATTGAGGCTAAAACACCATTCATGAGCTATTCAATGCTTGATGAGCATCAAGACTTGGACTTTACATGGTCAATAAGCTTAAGGAGACTGGATCTATGAGTTAGTGAAGCGGATCTGACCTCAGAAGGTCGTTTGGGGTTGTGCATGGAATGCACTCGCCAAGTCCATTCCCCAGACTCGGCGAGTTGGTGTGGGTTGTTCAACGATTTCGAACCAGGGGTTGAGTAACCGAGTCGGGTGAGTGACTCGGTGAGTCGGAAGAGATTCAGAGGGATCGGGTTCCCGTAGGAACTTGGCGAGTCAGGTTGACCGTTGACCGTTGACCCATTGACCGTTGACCATTGTTGACTGGTTTGACTTCGTAGTGTTAGTCAGCCAGAGTCGAGGTAGTATTAAGTAGAAATATGTTTGTGTTGTAGGAGGACGATAGCTCGGGAGATCGAGCACTAGTGGTTAAGAGATTTACGAGTTACCGAGACACGCGAGGTGAGTCTTCTCACTATATGTTACCTTGAGTGGTATTATGAGTTGACCAGAGGGTCTTATGTGCTATGTATGAGATTACGTGCTATGTGTTATATGTATGTTGTATGATTGTGTAGACCGGACCAGAGGGTCTAACGATTATGACCGGGCCATAGGGCCCAATGAGCTGTGATTGGACCGGAGGGTCCGAAGAGCTGCGGGACTGGAGGGTCCCGCTGAGACATCTAGACCAGAGGGTCGGATTTAGCCTTGAGTGGCGTATTTGTGGTATGTGGTATTTTGGGGAACTCACTAAGCATTTATGCTTACAGTTGTTGTGTTTGATGTCTCATGTACCAGCGAGGACCGTGGGAAGGCGACGGCTTGACACGTACACACACACCGATGGAGTTTATTATGTGTAGAGATCTTGGTATTTGTTTTTGAAAACAGTATTGATTATGGATCTTGATTTGTGATGTGATACATTATGTGATTTTGAAAAAGAAAAATTATTTTGAAAATTTATGGTGTTACACGTCAACCATACTCAACTTTTACAAATACTATACTATGAAGTTCATTATGCCTGGTACTTATCTATAATTAAGTTAGGGGTAAGAGTTATTCACAAACTTTTTGTTAATGGTTTTTGAGTGAGACGCTACTATTCATTAGCTGAGTTTAATCACTTAGTCTGCCCCACACTACTATAATTGTTAATCTTCGGAATAGATCTATATGGGGTTGACAACCCCACCTGCAGTAGCTAGCTACAACCATCGACTCTTCGGAATAGATCTATATGGGGTTGACAACCCCACCTGCGGTTGCTAGCTACAACCATCGACTGATCAATCGAAGCAGGTGATATGTGTCTACGATCGTTACTACGTGTCCAATGAAGTGTCATAGGGAGGGGTACTTTTCGTCTATATCTTGATTATAGAATTCACTAAAAACATTAAGACGAATCTTTCTCACTTTTTCACTACAACCATAGGTTTGGTTGCTTTTAGAACTGTTTTTAAGTATAGTGGTTACTTATACAATGGATATATTTAAACTTTCATGAAGTTATTACAAACACGTTTTCTTTAAAAGCATAGATTTATTTTGTAAAATTACTTTTTGGCTTTTAAAGACTCATGACAAGCATTGTTTCAACTATTGTTATACAAGAAAAATATACTTTTGGACTTTTGAAAAGTATTATTACTACGGCTAGCAGAAAACCTGTGACTCTTACCAACCTCGTGTTGACTTTTAAAATACATGTATTTTCAGGAAATCAATGAAATTTCGGGCACACTCAGACGGTGGAAAACATGGCTCGCAAGTACTTTAATTTTCTACTTTTAAACTGGTATGCCTAACTGTTAAGGCAAACTCGTATTATTATCTTATTACTATATGTAAGAACTTTGTATGAAAACATAAATATGTAATGAAATGTTGTTTTGTTTATTGTTGTACTTGTGCTGTATATTCAATTTATTTGTGATCCATGAACTTAGTCGCACAGTCCGGCGTGTTCCGCTGCCTCGGCCGGGGGTGTGACAGTGAGTGTGTGTGTGTGTGTTGTGTGGGGGTTTATCTTATTTTTAATATTAATAAAATAAGGAAGAAATGTAAAAAAGAAAACAAAAGGGCATAATTGTCTTTTCAAGATATTTTGGACCAAAATCACATGAAGATCTTGATTTTGGACCTTCCATGCAGGTTGAAAACGTTTTGGACCCTATCCAATGTTTTTCGCAAACCACAAGGACCAATTTTGTAGTTTTGTCATATATAATGCATTAGCATCCGAATGCTCTTAAACCTCGTATAAACAAACACGCACAAAATCGAGATGTACTTAGAGTAATAATTTACCGAATCGAGTGAGAAAGATGTGGTGATGGAGATTGGACAGTAATTTAACAAGAAATTGGAAGAACTAGTCCTCGTGATGTATCAATCGCGGATCAGAAGGGATGCTTACATACATATCAACGATTTTCGTTTCCCTGTTTGCTATCTTCCCACCCCGGGTTCGATGTTTAGGTTTGAGATTTCTGATCCTACAAAAATAGGTGAAATAAATTGCTTTTTAAACTTATGATGACTTTTTTTTTCTTTTATAATTTTTTTTTCTACATAGTTATCTTTTTGAGAATATGACTTATTAAGGTAATTAATGTTTTGGTTTGTTGACATTTGAGTAACTATTTTTTTCGTACACATCTAGGTGACGACCTTTTTGGAAGTGTTCACATATGACCATTATGACCTGCTGCTGTAGCAGGTTACATCCGATCATAATGGTCATATGTGAACACTTTCAACATGTTCGTTACCTAGATGTGTACAAAAAAAATAATTAATCAGATATGAACAAAACGAAAAGTAAGAGTAAATTACATGAACGGTCCCTATGGTTTGGGGGAAGTTGTGCGTTTGGTCCTCAACTTATTTTTTTAACTCGAATGCTCCCTACTGTTTATTTTTGTTGTGCATTTTGTCCTTATCTTATCTAAAAAGAGTATCATGTATTATTATTTTATTTTTAATTAATCTTCCTATTTACATATTTATTTTTTATATATTTAAAAAAATTAATAGACCCCACATATCTCTATCTTCTCACCCTAAACCTGAAACCACATTTGAAAATTTTAATTTGGGTTCTACTGCTCACCATCCCATCTCTCATCCTTTGAACTTATATTTTATTTTCATCTTTAGTGACATTGACGTCTTCACCATCCCTTTTTTCTTCGGTCCTCCAACTCCGACGAACCAACACCACAACTGCTGTCTCTTTATCTTTAGTTGGTTATGATGTTGAAGACGTCGATGTCACTAAAGATGAAAAGGAAATAGAATTTGCGGAGGATGAGAGATGAGATGGTGACAGGTATGACCCAAATTAAATTTCTCAAATGTGGTTTCAGGTCTAGGGTGAGGAGATACAAATATCTGTGGTCTATTAATTTTTTTAAATATAAAAAAATAAATACATAAATAAGAAAATTAATAAGGGCACTATAGTCTTTTTAGGTAAGACAGGACCAAACCCACAACAAAAATAAACAATATGGACCATCCGAATTAAAAAAAAAATAAGTTAGGGACCAAATGCAAAAATTCCCCCAAACAACAGGGACCATTCGCGTAATTTATTCTTACTTTTTGTTTTGTTCATATTTGGGTAACTATTTTTTTATACACATGTAGGTAACGAACTTGTTGAAAGTCATCTGATCATTATGATCGGATGTAACCTGCTACAACATATTATAATGTTCATATGTGAACAATTTCAACAAGTTCGTTATCTAGATGTGTACGAAAAAAAATAGTTACCCATATGTCAACAAACCGAAAAGTTAATTACCTTAATAAGTCATATTCCTTATCTTTTTTTGTTTATACATAACAAATAATAAATCATAAATGACAATTTATTCAAAAATCATAATAAATTAAGAAAAAATAAATATTATCTTATATACTGTTTCTATCAATCTTCGTACTCATATAAGATAATCAATCTCCGTACTCATATAAGATAATGACATATGGAATCTACTAGTTCTTGCTCTTAATCCCTTCTTTTTATTTTAACATATGTTTTGATCTAGTGAGTAGGAAGATTGATAGGAATAAAAGTATGAGGATATTTGATTTCTCATTAATTAAAAATTATATATAAGTTGTGATATTTGCATATTTGTCAATGTTAATGATGTACCAACATATAGGGGTGGCAAATTGGGCAATCGTGTCGTATTTTTGTCTGGCATGACACGACAAGGTGTAATGCAACACGAAGACGAACACGTCACGACACGATACGATATCGTGTTTTTTTAGGTAACACGAAATACAACAAATTAAAATACGACAAACACGACCCGACACAACAAAGATACTTTAAAACAACAATTTGTTTATTTAATTAATGCTTAATCATACATAACACGATAAACATGAAAAACATGACAAACAAATGTTAAAATCGTGTCAATTTCATGTTGAAGTTTGAACACGAATTCAAATTTCAGTTTCGTCCCAATTTTGTTTCGTATCGTTTATTTTTATCATGTAGTGTCATCAATTGCTACCCTTGCCAACATGAGAAACATCTTCTACCAAAATCATAAGATTCTCGATTATAAACCACAAACTATCACAATTAAAAGAAGAAAAACACTACTTCTCTAAAATATAAAATGCTTCATTATTCATAGAACAAAATAAATATGTTAGTTGTAAATCAATAGAAACTCTTGGTATAAAATGGGAATGTCACAAAAAACTTTTCGGTGACACGATTCTTTAGGAATTAGGAGGTTGGTGATTACAATCTGCATTGAAACTGTGACATTCGTCCCACTATTTTTGGACTATTATTCTATTTAGGTTCTGTTTGTTTACCTCTTAAAAAATCAGAAATTTTTCCACATCTGGAAAAAAAACGGAAGTGCCCCTGCCTTAGGTCACATTCTTTCTTTTCTTCTCGTATGCTTCCACCCGTTTTATTCTCATCGACGCACTCACACAAATCCCCCATCAAGCTCAGTTCCACAAATCCTCCATCCTGTCGTGGTGGTGGCGGTGTTGAATGATGTTGGTAGAGGTTATAGAATTAATTACATCATCTTCTTGAAGGAAAGTGTTTTCCCCTATTTGATGGAAAGATTCTTCATTTATGATTTCAATTCCATTATACAAAGTTGAACCAAACACTAGAATGTGGTGGAATTGGATTCCTTTTCCTCCGATTCCATTCATTTCCAGCGAACCAAATGCACCCTTAAATGAATGACAAGCCTCACATTTACTTATATACTATTTTAACACGTAATTTAATAGAATAGTAAATTAATTATATAAGGGATGTATAATTGATAAATGTGCAATCTCAAGTAAAGAGTGAATGACAGCCAAACACTAAATTGCAAAATCCACATCTACAGTTGCTGGTCCTCAACATAAAAATGTTCCTACATATAAAAAGATAAATAGAAGGATAGTAATGCTAACAAGTCATCACTCCTGCAAGAGATTAATATTCAAACATTCATGAGGGAAGTACCACAACTTTGTAGTAAAGAGCCTGCCTTCATTTCTTTTTTTAGGATCATCTTCTCTCTTGTATTGTGACTGGTCAGCCTATGACTCTGGTTTAACAGCAGCTCCATGCTTCAAGGAGCTAAGAAAAAATGCATATTCATCTCTTGTCTCTTCCAATGGCACCCATTTCATTTCACTGAGATCTAGTTCATGAACCTTGTACGAATCTTTTGAAACGGTTTCCACTAGATAAAGTTTTTCACTCTAACTTAAAAGCATCTGGAAAAATAAGGATTTTTTTGGAACATTCTTGGGTCCGAGCAACTTCAGTTTAGGCTTTGGAGTCTCATTTCACATAAATAGCTTTCTTTTAATGAATGACTACCACAGTTTAGGGTATATACCTTACCCTTGAAAGCATGTATATAAAGGATGGGGGAACGGGAGGACAAATGATTCCATGTTCCTATACCTGCTATAGAGAACAATATCTGATGGTCAAATCTTCTTGACATAACAAAAACCCATCTAGATAGTAAAGGTGAAAAGACAAGGATACCAACAACTCTTGATTCACAATAGTCATAAGGGAAACAAGGGAAATGAAGTTCATGCCTTGTGATAAGATTCACAAGCCAAAAG